>NC_086332.1:40121675-40427714 GCF_032445375.1 Bacillus rossius redtenbacheri
GTTAAACATTAGAATTAGATCAATATGTCTATTTCTAGTCCTATTCACATTAATCACCGTAGTTCACATCATAGTTAAAATTCACTCACTTGCATTATTTTATACACTATGAATTATCTATACAGTCAAAATTATTGAACTTTACATTCATGCAATTATTGTTCACATGACACTTCATAGAGCAGACTAGAGTAATGGTTACGAGCTAAACACATTAATTTAAGTAGAAAATTTAATGTTGTACTCGCAAAGGCTCAAGATATATTCTTCAATTTCTTGTACACTATATAGATACTGGTTTTCAAAAATGCATTTAATTTTATTGTTAAATTTATGTATATCAGTTTCAGAAGTAACTTTTCTTTAGGTAAATTGTTGTACATTTTCAGACCAGAGTGAAATAGACTTGTTCTAAAGAGTGAGCTGTTATGTTGAGTTATCCGCAACTTGTATGCATTTCTTGTATTGTGTGTATTTCTTCATTTTTATTATAGTTATTCAGATTTCGTTTAATCAATTTGAGTGCTTGAATGGCGTATTCTGTGTAGAATGTTTTAATTTGAAGAGTTTTAAAGTAGGGTCTACAGGAAGTTCTACAATTAATCCCAGAGAGAATACGTATTGCTTTTTTTTTTTTTTTTTCCTATATCCCGGAGTCCTTACCTCCATATGGGATCTACAGATCATAAAATGAATGAATAAATAAAATAAAATAAAATAAAATAAAATAAAATAAAATAAAATAAAATAAAATAAAATAAAATAAAATAAAATAAAATAAAATAAAATAAAATAAAATAAAATAAAATAAAATAAAATAAAATAAAATAAAATAAAATATATAGTGACGCAGGTTCAAAAACGTTTCGGAAATAGGTCTAATTTGAAAATGTTTAATAGCTAAATAGTGTTTGAAAAATGCCATTTTCCAGATGGTACTTTTGAACTACAAAATAATTCTAACCAGACTTTATATGATATGTACAAACTAGAACATAAAAAAATTTACGCCCCCGGGTGGGCTCGAACCACCAACCTTTCGGTTAACAGCCGAACGCGCTAGCCGATTGCGCCACGGAGGCGAGATGCCCTGAAGACACTTATTTAATATGATACATTGATATATTAATATTTACATAAAAATAATTTAAAAGAAAATTGAATGTTGTAAGATATAATGTTATCACAGAACTCTAGACAAACCGATCTTCGCCGTAGAATTGAGGAAAATTGTAAAAGGGTGTTAGTAATTACTGTCTTTCCTGCCGCTATATTAGCGTTGGATGTATGATTTATTATTAAAAAAAAAATATTAAAAACTAAATTAAACCATTATTTCAGGGTGAAATCGCGGAAGTATTAATAGCCTGTGTGTTAATACTGTTAATCCAGTTTTTTGAGCTACCATTTTTCTTCTTCAAAATGTCATTTAAATCCATTAAAAAATTCTTATTTTTATGTATATAGACAGCAAATCTGTTTTGCCTATAACCAAATCTGAACATATTTTCCATGTACAATGCATGGATTATGGAACTAAAACTCGTTTAAGAAAAATTTATGAGTATGTACAAAAGAAAATCACTGCCGAGTGGGTCAGAACGAATGTTAACGCATTAGTGAATAAACCGTGAATTATTTCAAATATTTTATATATTTTGTTAAATGAATTAGCAAATTTTTGTTGGGGAAAATTCAACGTTTGAAAGTGCAGAATTAGTTGTTATAGCACTTGGTAGATGGCGCTAACACAAACGTACAATGCTGCACTCTGGCGAGTGATACTTCAACCGAGTGTGTCTTTGAAAATTGTCAGTTGTTAGGTGTAATGCTGGAATCACAATGCCCCGACGGCCCCGACACGACAGGCCCGACAAGTTCAATAGCCAATGAAATACAAGCTCGCCGTGACGTCAGCCCGACAATATACGCACCCCGACGGCCCGCAAGGAATAGATTCTATTTCTAATTTCGTCGTGTCGGGGCCCGACAGAAAAGAAAACGGCAACGGAAAGGAAACAGCACAGAACTAAATTTCAAAAATATTTACCTACTTGGTAAATCTTTTTGCTGAAAAGTGAAATTTCGTTTTACGTGTGGTGAATAGAAAAATTTGTAGCTTGCCTTAGTCTGTTTATATAAACATAAACAGATATCATCGTGTTTATGGTTAAAGTCGTTATTTTAGAATCCATCTTTTAATTTTTCGTTTCTTTTTAATTCTTCGCACAGCTAACATCAGGAGTATTTTTCTGTCCCTCACTGACATATCTTTATCTTGTTTCCTTGTACCTATAAAAAACTACTCTTTGTTTTACAAATCAAATTAACCTTACTTCGTATCGCAGACGACTAAATGTTTTTTTTGCACTTCAACTGTCAATAATGAATAAGAGCCTACTTTGTTTTTAACGCTTTCTATAATGCATTTTAATTGAAGTATTTAGCTTGGCACGATTAGCCGAAGGCCAAATTGAAAATCGTCGGGTTATTTTTGTCGTGGTATTGTGACCCTACGCTTTTCAATCTGTCGTGCTGAGATGCTGCACGACAGTTTGTCGGGCCTGTCGTGTCGGACCCGTCGGGGCATTGTGATTCCAGCTTTAGGTTTTTCATTTCACTCGCTTTGCGTTACACGTTCGCTGTACATACGTAAATGTTTACACTTTATTAAGCATGTGTAAGTTTGCTGCAAATACTTGTTTTTATATATGTGTTGGATTAACTTATATAGTAATGAATTTTTAAACGAGTATTGTGGTAATCCTCGTAGGGAAACGTAACGTGCTCGGAATCGCCATTGTCTCTACACACACTAATTGCGTGACCAAGTTATTTCCCTAAATAAATTTATGGTTTTAAAATTACGGTTAAACTTAGTTCATAATTTTTAACAAACATATGAAATTGCATAGTAGACCATGGCTGTATCCGAATACATAGGGATGCGTCCTTAGCACACACATCCCTACATCCCTTAGCATCCCACTCTTAGATTGCAGTGTGGGAGTAAATGGGCGCATTCTCTCTCTCTCTAACACACGCCGATTGCCGTTAACACTGTCCTTGTTTCTTCGTGCGTTGTTGCCAAATATCAAACGAAATTAAAATTTTAATTTTTGGCCCAAGCTTTTTTTCATATTGTATAGCATCGAAATACGCATCAGGCAATGCTTATTTTGAATACTTAACAATATTTTAAGTGTCCGAAAAAATTAAAAAAAAAAACAACTTATTCGCTGCGAACTGTTTTGAAGTATTCCGATATGTTTCACATTTAAAAAAAAACCTACATATGTATTTCATTCAGATTTTTTTATTAATAAATTAATGGCTTAGGACGCCACCGAACAAATTTTAAGACAAAAACTGTACAAGTTTCACTTAAATAAAATTTTTAATAAATTGAAATGCATTTTGTCACAAACTGACACATCAAAAAGTTGACCAGCGGAAAAAAATGTTTCTATTAAAGATAGATGGGGGGACGAAAGCGTGAAAAATGTTCATAATGAATTGAATTAGTTTTTAAAAGCAGCTCCATCTCAATTGCTTCTACTGTTTCCGTGGAAACAGCTGTTAAAGATGTGTCTTATCAGTACAACAGCGCGCGCTGCCGTCGTAAGAGGAAACAGGGTCGTGTGTTTAGATAAGTGAGGTTCTGTCCTACAAGCAATTTCAAATACATGGCCTCCTTAGTCAACAAAAATATTTTAATCGATTCTTGAACATAATATGTAAAATGTATGAAATAAATACGAAGGAATTTAATAGCGATCATGGTACAAAATTTTGAATTATTTTTCTATCCTTCTCAACACCAAACATATTATCAAACATTGTTTTAGACAAAGTTTTGGAAAATAATTATGATATTTACAAACAATTTAAACAGATTTGATAAGGTGTCTACTAAGGCAGTTACGTTTTTTTTGTCCGGTGAAAATTCTTTTCAAACCCATGCAGTTATGGCTGGTCGTATCAAAAATTTATTTAGAAAACATTTTTCGGCATTAGGTACTCCGAGTTATCATACGTTAAAACGGATTCGATATTATTCATATTATGGGAGTTGTTGCGATTTTTCTGTTTTTCAAAAAATCTTCCCCATTTCGAACCAATTGTTCGGATTTTTCCCATAACTTACTCGACCGAGAATTTCCATTACCGTATTTTATTTATCATTTTGGACATGCCTTGTCCAAAAATACGGCATTTATCGGGCCCATGAAAATGTGATATATATATATATATATATATATATATATATATATATATATATATATATATATATATATATATATATCACATTTTCATGGGCCCGATATAAATATATATATATATGGGTTTTTTAGAACATAAAAGAAAACTATAAGAAATTTTCGTCTACAATAGGTAGTTTTTATTTGAAATGTACATAAAAGTGGCATTATTACAAATTTATATGTGTAATAGTTTAAAATATTATAAATTACGATATGATTTCTTAAAATGCTTCTTGTTCGATCCGAATTACAAAGATACGCATCTCCTGAAATTCGTAATGTGTTAGAGATTTGGCAACAGCGCGCGCCATAAGCCGTGTACTGCAATCTAAGAGCAATGTAGAGGACGCATTTCTAATGGATGGATAGTATCCGAATACTTTTACTGCTAGCACCACCTGTTGACTGTCAGTCGTACTAATGTTCACGGAGCCATTTTGTGTAGGGATATCTACGAATATTCAGCAAAACATAAATAATAAATACCTACCAATTAAAAAATAATGTAACTTGTATGTTATACATGTTAGCGACCCAAATAAAATACATTTGATAAATTGTAAACTTTAAAAATACTTATGAGTTTTGAATTATCCTTTAAGTTTAAATTCGTATTTTGATCATATTTATTAACGTCTTCATTTGTCTCTGTTATCACTTTCGCTTATAATGTTTTAAACAAATCTTATGCTGAAAATATGAAGTAATATTATACACAAACAAAATAAAACCCGATTCCGAAGCTAATGGATGTAGGGACGCGTTAGTGGATGCGAGTGTCGCATCCCTAGAAATCTCGAATTAGTGGATGCGTGAAGGGATGCATCGGCATCCCTTGTGATAATTCGGATTCAACACAAAGATGGCCGCATCCACTACGATGCACTTTTAGTGGATCCCTTAGCTAAGGGATCCATTAGGCCAGTATTCGGATGCAGCCCATGCACACTACTGCCATGGCCACCTTTCCGGGGTGGGGAGGTGCAGATGTCCCCCCTCCGAAATACTGTGTTCTTTCCCCTCCCCTCCGCAAGAAAAGAAAATCTGCATACGCACTCGCACACCTGATCACACCACATTTACGAATTTGGTTTACGGTAGAATTTTTATGCGTTATTTTTAGCCTATTAAATTTAACGATGTATCTGTAGGGGAGCTTTGACCTTATATAGTCGTATAGTATAATAAGTATATTCTTCCTCTTCCTGTCACATCGTCAGAAGTGTAAATTATAGCAGCCGATGTCTTGAAAGCACACTTCTTCTCTTTGTCCTCGAATGGATACGGTTTACCATAGATGCAGTGTAATGTTCTAGAATCTAAGATGGCGGGCGTAACGAAAAGTGCAACCGTTACGGCTGAGGTAAAGGTCATGGTCAAATCTCCCCTCCAGAGGCTTGATGGAGGCTTGTCCATATGTAATTTAAGCCTCAATGGAGACATTTCGAATTTTCAAATTTTTCTAGAATAAAAACGGAAAATTTTCTCTCAAAACTGGAACTTTTCCCTCGAAATAGGGAAATTACTAGGAATTTTGAGCCTTTTTGAGGAATTTTGAGGAATTGTGTGTCTAAGATTGCCTCTGTGACGTCACAATCCAAAATGGCGAACATCGGTACCACCCACCACACTCCGAATCCAAACCCAGATCCGCCATTGCTATACTAATTCTCGCATAACAAAAATTTTTTTAATGTAATGAACTGAAAAAAACAGTAACGTTTTTTCATGTTCCCGTATCATTTTAAAATAAATTCTTCTTAAATAGGCACAACACAACAAGTTGTAATTTTATTTTGCCTATCCATTTGATAACTTTTGTGTATACAAGTTTGCACAAAGATATTAAACAAGTGCATTCAGCACGTGTACGTAAAAAAATCCCTTTCGGCATATCCTACAGGTGTAGGTAGATTTCGTATTACTCATTTATTCTGGAAAAATTTGGTCACTTCTATAAACGCTTTGAATATATATATTCAAAGATAAACGTCTGGGACATTTTAAGAACTTAATGTATATAACGTATTTATTTTCTCCAATATTACAAAATATAATACACACACACGATGGTTTTGGGGTCTATGGACCATGAAACGAAAACTATATAAAAAATTTCCGTAAGTCGCATCATGGTAATGGCTACAATAGGTAGTATTTCTTCGAAATCTACATAAAAGAGAGCAAAATTGCACTGAACACACACTACACTCGCATGTTTAAAAACGCGTAAAAATAAGTCAAAAACATATTGCGAATTACTGTCTAAAGTACTCCTTAAAACTGGTATACATCTTTGAAGTTGCAGCTGAACCAGTCGTTTATTGAAAGTAATAAATAAAGTATTAACGATGAAAACCAAGCGTATGGATAATATATATCCATACAAAGTTCTACAAACACTTCCAATCTTGTAACAGAAGTAAAGTTATTCAATTAAAATAATTTTGGTTTACAGCCTTATTTCCCACAAATATTTGTGACACGTAGGAAAAAAGTGGTTTTTAAAGGATTATTAATTATCTAAGTGTCAAAAGTAACGGAAAAGATCGTCGTGTATGTTGAACAGTTTTGTATGTTGAGCAGTTTTTAAATCGCGTAGGTTTTTTTTCCTGAAGCGCTGCACACCGTATGTGTGTCCAAACAGTAAACGGAACACCGAATAACTTCAGGTAAACAGGTTTTTAAGTAAACATGTTTACAAACGCGACAGTTGGTATAAAGTGTGTTCAAAGCCAAAACATATTGTCTACTGCCATCGAATGAATGTGCTGTGGTTCCTATTTTATTTGAGCGAGTGTACCTCTGTCAGAGAATTACTATCAGCATCAATTTTAAAACAATAATATATTTACCTAATTATATTTTTGTTGCATTCGATTAAATATCTAAACAAACTTGTGCCGGGGACAATCTCCAACTTGCATTTTTTTCCCCGCAAACACTCTCAACACTCAACAGCCAATCAGAGGCTTGTGTAGAAGAGGGAACACCACATAACTTAGAAAGTCACAACTTAGAACTGTCATAACTTAGAACAATTGGGAAAATCCACGTAACTTAGAAACACACAACTTAGAAAGATCATAACTTAGAAACACACAACGCAGAACCACACAACTTAGAAACGTCATAACGTAGAATTTCACAGCTTAGAACTATCACAACTTAGAAACACACAACTTAGAACTGTCATAACCTAGAAACACGTAACTTAGAAACACGCAACGCAGAACCACACAACTTAGAAACGTCATAACGTAGAAAGTCACAACTTAGAAAATTCTAAGTTATGTGTTTCTAAGTTGTGTGTTTCTAAGTTATGACAGCACCCCTGTAGAAGAGATGTCGATCTGAACCACTTCGCCGACCAGTTTGGGTCGAGTGGGAAATGGCCTGGAACGGAACATTTCCAGACTGTGTAGTTGAACATGTTTGCCTGAAGTGGTTCAGAGTAGGGATGTTCGATATACATCGATGCATCGAAAACATCGATGTTTTCTATTTGATGCATCGAACCCATCCGATGCATCGATGACTTTCGATGTTTAACGATGCATCGATGTATTTCTTTCGATACATCGAAAAATACGTTGTTTTTTTTTTTACATTAAAAGAACGGTTTCGGACTAGGAAGGAAGGAATATTCTATGAAGTTTGTTTATATTTGTCTCTCTGTAATAGATCTAATACAAGCAATAGTTACGATTCTATTACTTCAACTGCGAATTATGTAAATAAATTACAAACCAAACCTGAGTGCAGGTGATATTTTGTAGTATTAATTAATGGCCCTATCGCATGATGCAAGTTTCGTTGCTAAATTGGAGGGATTAAGTGATTAAGATGTTTTGATCACTGGTTTTGTACTAGACCATTTTCGATCGTTGTTTGAATGTAGGCTAAATAAGGTTATTCAACCTCGCTGGACCATTGTGAATATAGAGAAATAATGTGACAAGAGTCCTATATTTAGATTAAAATTACGCGAATTGACGTAGGTTAGCTCATAGGCCATAGAAACTAAAACTTATTTGTTTCCATGGTATGAACATAAGAGCTTTAAATATTTTACTACATTTAAATTAATATGCACCCTATAAAATGTTTGAGTGTTCATTGGGCTTGATAATGTTTATTTCTCGTAGGTAACTGTATTTTCTGTACGAACAGTGTGAAAAGGTTAGATTTTTATAACGTGTTTTGTTATTTTACAAGTGCAGGATATTATATCGTTTACCCATTATGTTTATCTTTTTGTACAATTTAATGTCATCAGCATATAGTAGAATCTTTCAGTTTTTATCGATCTTGTACCTAATTCATAAAGACATTAAATAGTACTGGAGATAGATTACTGTCTTCAAGACAGTGTCTTGAGGGACACCCGACGTAATGTTAAAGTACGATGATAATGCATTAGCAACTCTGACTGATAATTTCTATTAGACAGATAGTTCGGCAACCAGTCTAAGTACTGTTTGTCAATACCTAAAATGCATGATTGTTTTAAGAATAAGATTATGTTGGCATGTATGTATTAAATGCTTTGCTCATATCAAAAAAAGACAGCATCAGTTTGCTGTCTGGATCTGGATGTTATTTTACTATAAAGATCATTTACATAACTAAATAAATTTGTGAGAGTGGAACTTCCAGATTGAAATCCATGTTGATTTTCAGTAATCTTATTTTTCAAATGAAAATTGATGTGTCTAAAAAATAATTTTTTCGAATTTTTTTTAAAAACTACATAATAAAGAAATAGGTCTGTAATTTGTTAAGATATGATTTTTCCCCCGTTTTTAAATACTGATATCACAATTGTGTTTTTCCATGTAGGTATAGGGAAAAGAGGCATTACTGAGGCTAGTGTTAATAATTGAGTGTATATGTCTCTATACATTCTTTAATTATTATCAAATTAAGGATACCGTCAGATCCAGTAGCTTTATTTGACTTCAGTTTCTTAATGACCCACCTAATCAAACTCTCCGTAATCGGTGGCACAGATATGTTAATAACATTATTATAATTATCTCTAGCTGAAATATTTAAGTCATCTGGTAGAGTAGAATTTCCTGAAGATTTTTAATATGTCTTAGCAAAATGTTTACTAGATAGTTTATAAATATATAACTTATTTATTCCAATGTTTCTTTACGATGCATCGAAAACATCGATGCTTTTGTTTGATACATCGGAAAACATCGATGCCACATTACGATGTATCACATCGAAATAAACATCGATGTATTTTCAGCATGCACATCCCTAGTTCAGAGTCCCGTGCAAGCGCGGCTTCTTGGCGGCAAGTCGCCGGCCAGCCGCGGGTCGGGGAGCAGGGACGAGGTCGGCGACCTCCGGCAGCGACCCGCTGACACACTTCCTCCGTCCCCCGGCCCCCGCACCAGGAGACATCGCTTACCCGCGTCTGCCTGAGTAGAGGTCTAAAGGCTCGTACACACTGCGCTGACGTTTCGTGTTAACACGCATTAACACGTGTAAACACATGTTAACACGTGTTGCAGAAAAAATTCGTCATGACTTTTATATGGGAGTGCGCACATTGTTGTGATGTGACGTGTTATGATGTGTTATTGCGTAAGCTGACGCGGAGCGCGTCATAACACGACATTACACGCGTCACAACAATATCTAGGCTCCCAGATTTTCGTCAGACGTGTTATGCGTCAGACACGAGTATGGAGGAGCAACTGATAGAACTTGTGCATACGTACGAGTTGTTGTACGTTTTCAACAATTTAGTAGCTTATAAAACTTATTTTTCGTCATGCGGTTGAAGTGGTCGGTGCGCGTCACTTGAATTTCGCGCCGCGCGGCGGACTTCGGCGCTCCTTCCCTTCCTACTTTCCCCCTCCTATCTGCGTCCAGTGCTGTGTTTTGTCTTCCCCTCGTGAGGTGTCCGCGCATGCGCGTGGCGCCCTCTTGCTTAATTAAAACTAGGTGTAATGCCTTGAAGGCTCTTCTTGTTCGTTAGCAGTCAGTCGGTGCTGGTCGTGAATTAAGCATGTAGTCAGAAACTTGCTTTAGAGAGAGTGTGTGACAGCGGGGAGAATGCACGTAAGTGTTGTAAGGTGGTGACCCTTACAGTAATGTAAACGGTATTTGGTAATAGCTGTATTATAAATTCCATTTCGGCCGTCACCGTCTAAATTCTATTTGGCATTTATTGTTTTCCTTGATCATTTTTTGTATTAGTACCATGCATAGTTTGTTTGACGTCTCTCCCCGTCTGGTCTACAGTCTTCGTTAGGACTTGTTTTTTACGTAATGTATTTAATGTATTAATTTGTGAATTTTCCTTTTATATCATGCCTTATCATGCTTTACAGTAAGCTTATACCGCCTAGTGTAGGTTAGGCCGCGGTCGCCTGCATGTTCATTTGACGTTTTTGTATTCTCTAATGAGGCATGTTAGTGTTCATTATCCTTGTGTGTAATCGTTAATACTTAATTGTAAAATTTCTTTCAAGTATTTATCAAGTTAATATTATGTATTCAATCAAGCATTTAATCCTAAAGAAAACATGGATATGTGTTCACGTGCCGTGGCATTTGTACCGCTAATTTTTCTTGCTATCAGTATTATTAAAAACCCAGTATTACTCTTGTATGTGAAAGAATGTTTTACGTGAGGCTTTTGCCCAGGATTAAACGACATGTATGTAAATTCATTCTTGCTAATTTAACCTTTGAATCCATCCTTGGCTATAATTGTTAGATTACCTCTTTGAAAACCTTTTATTCAGCATAATTTATTCAGTATTTTTAGGATAGTGTTACACGCAGTTGAAGGTTCACGTGAATGTACTTCACCTGTTTACACTGTCCCATGAAGCTCATGGAAGCCTTCAACTGCGCAACTCTGCTTTGTTATGCTGACTATTAAAGTTTATGTTTGTCTCTTTTGTCTTGCATGCACCATGGGGTCACCGGTCACGGGATGGGTGTATCGTCTACGCCGTGACGAGCTGGTTCAAATCCTCTCCGAGGAGGGCGTTTCCTTCGAGGAGGGCGCTACTGTTGCTGTTTTGAGGAGCCTACTCGTCCAGCATGTTCGTAACTCCTGGGAATCAGCTGATGAGGTACCGTCTCGGCAGTTCCCACCCCCTTCTGGCCCCGCCTTGAACTCAAAGTTTAATATAAAAATATTTTTTTCTAACCTTAAGCTTCTTCCTCGGCTTGATAGCTGCGAGCCACGAGCAGTTTTGGATTTTTTAAGTGCGGCATCACGTCTTGAAGGGCTGAAATTAGTTAGTGAGGCAGAATTGTTAAAGGCCCTGCTGAGTCTTTGTGGAGCCGCATTTTTGCAATTACTTACTGACGCAATTACTCAGAATCTTTCTTTTGCTCAGTTCAAAAGCTCAGTTTTGCAATTTGCCTGTCCTCCACGTGTGCTTGAGAGCTGTAAACGTGACTTAGTATTTAGGTTTCAATTGCCTAACGAGCCCACTCTTCAGTTCATTAATTCCGTGGCCAATTATGCGGCCGTTCTTAATTTAAATCTCACGGAAACTGAGTTAGTACAAACTATATTAGGGAATGTCTCTCCGCTTGTGCTTCAACATAGCGCCATGCTTAGTCCTCCCACAACTTTGAATGCTTTACGCAAGTGGAGCTCTGAAGTGGAGAATCGCTTGCTCGCTGTTAGAAAATATAAGGAGGAATTCCCCATTTCATCTACATCGCGGTTTTATAAGCCTAAAAACGTAGAATTTCAGCCTGCTGTGAATGTTTATTCTCAGTCTGCTCGTGCTACGCGCGCGCCGCAGCTCGTTGATTGTGCGGCTAGTGTAACCGAGCCCCTTGTCGGCTCCGACCGCGCTACCGACAGGCGCCCCCCTCCCACTAATGCGCCCGGCCTTAAGGCCAGCCGGTCTAGGTGTGCCAACTGCGGAAAGTTCGGTCACGCGGTGTCTGAGTGCACGCAGCCCGCTGTGAGCCGTGATTTACGCAAATGCTTTAGGTGCAACCGCGCAGGGCACTATAGGGATCAGTGTCCGGGAAACGGGCCCCGATCAGGGCGTATGAGCGGTCGCCGCGATCGTCGTCAGAGAAAAGCCGCCTTTCATAAATTTTACAATTTTGTTCATGTTAATTTGTTTAGTGATATTGTTCCGGCATTAGTGGATTCCGGAGCCACTCGTTCTTTGTTGAGTGCTGATTTTTTTGATTCCTTATGTAATAAATTTCCTGCATTGCAGAGCCGTGTGACTACGTGCCCTGACGTCATTATTTGTGTAGCTAACGGAGAAGTAGTACGCGCTAACATGACAGTTGAGCTTCACATTAAAATTGCCGGATTTTCCTGGAACTGGAATTTTTACGTTATTCCTGGTTTGTGTCATTCACTTATCCTTGGTCTGGATTTTCTGGGGAAAACTCGTTGTTTGATTGACGTGGCTAATCAGCATCTTGTTTTTGGCTTTCACCCTTCATTAAAAATTAAATTAATTCCGCAGAATGCCGCCCCTGAAGTCATGTCTTGTCCTGACATGAGTGACGTGACCTTCAGAGACTCTCTGATTTCGGACGTATTCAGTCGTTATCCTGACGTAATAAACAGTCGTATAGGTAGGTGTGATATATTGCCCTACAAGTTTTATTTAAAGGATCGCACGCCTGTTAAGGCCAAAGGCCACAGAGTATCACCCCCTAAACTACAAAAAATGAAGATTATTGTCGATCGCCTCATGGAAGCTGGGGTCATTGCCCCATCTATTTCTGATTTTAGCTCGCCTACTTTTCTAGTTCCTAAAAAGGAGGCTGGAGAATTTCGCTTGGTTCACAACTTCAAATCTTTAAATGATAAGGTCATTCAGGACTCTTACGAATTACCGACGGTAGAGAGCGCTCTACAACACCTAGGAGAGTCAGCCATTTCTTCCGTCATCGATTTGAACGCCAGTTTCCATCAAATCCTCCTGCATCCTGATTGCCGTAAATACACCGCATTTTCTACCCCTTGGGGACAATTTCAGTTCAATAGGGTGCCCATGGGCGTTTCATTTGGTAGTCAGGCCATGAGTCGCGTGCTGGACCATATTCTTTCTAATTTAAAGTATAAATTTGTCTTTAACTATATTGATGATATTATTGTTTATAGCGCTAGCTTAGAAGAGCACAAACAACATCTAACTCAAGTGTTTGACCGTCTTCGAGCGGCTGGGTTAACTGTTAATCCTGACAAACTTCGTTTGGCCCAGGACCATGTTAAGTTCCTTGGCTACATTATTTCTAAGGGAAAGCTCATTATGGACCCTGACAAGGTTTTACCCATAGTTAATTTTCCGCCCCCTAAAAACGTCAAAGGAATTCAGAGATTCCTAGGCATGACAGGTTACTATGCACGCTTTATACTGGACTATGCTGCGGTCTGTGGTCCGTTGAACAAGCTGCGCAAGAAAAGCACAGCCTTTGAATGGGGTGACGCGCAACAGAAAGCCTTTGATAATCTTAAGGCCCTTGTCTCTTCTCCTCCCGTTTTGATCCTTCCGGATTTTCAGCGTAGGTTCGCACTTCAGGTCGATGCGTCTAGTATTGCTCTAGGAGCCGTCCTAGGTCACCTCGAAAATGATAGATTATGTCCCATAGCTTATGCTAGCCGATCGTTGACAGACGGAGAAAGGCGTCTCGGCGTGTATGAGAAGGAGGCGCTTGCATGTTTGTTCGGCGTTGAGAAGTTCGCCTCGTACCTGGACTGTCAGGAATTTTACCTGTACACTGACAATCAGGCACTTAGCTGGTTATTTAACCACCCTAACCAGCTAGGGAAATTAGGGCGCTGGGTGTTACGGCTGTCCCGTTTTAACTTTAAGCTACACCATCTTAAGGGTAGTGACAATGTGGTCGCGGACACGTTGTCGCGGATGTTTACCCCTGAGGAGTTTGACACCAGTGCCTTGCCAGTATCCTGTTCTGAGCCGATTAGTGCCGCGGTGTGCAAGGTCTTCCCAGAGTCTTTTCTTAGTATCCGTGATTGTCAGAAGGATGACCCGCTGTGCGTTCGCATACGCAGGGATTTGCATCATGGCACTGTTACGCCCTACGTAGAGGAACAAGGTGTAATTTATTACACAGGGAAGTCAGGCAAGCAGAGGAAGGCAGTGGTCCCTGCCTCCCTTCGTCCGATGGTTCTTAAATACTTTCATGACTCATTGTTGGGTGCTCACTTGGGTATCGAAAAAACGTTCCGCCGCATCAGCGCGCATCTGGCATGGCCCGAACTACGTGCAGACGTGCGTCACCACGTGAGGTCCTGTGTTGACTGCCAGGTTTCTAAACCCCCGCAATGTGCCAAGGTTGGCCTGTATTGTGCGGATCCCCCGGTTGCTCCATGGCACGTTCTGCATATGGATATTTTTGGCCCCCTTACACGCTCCAAAAAGGGAAATATTTGCATTCTAGTGGTTCTGGACATCTTTTCCAAATTTGTGTTACTACTCCCCTTAAAAAATATGAAGGCCACTAGTATTGTTAAAGCCTTAAGAGAGCAAGTGTGGAAATTTTTTGGTGCTCCTGCTATGATAACCTGTGATAATGCCCGTTACTTCCGGTCTGTATTATTTAAGGATATGTGTTTTGAATGGGCTATTAAACCCATTTACAGTAGTCCCTATTGCCCCCAGGGTAATCAGTCTGAACGTGTAAACAAGGTGCTTAAAGCCACTCTAACTGCTTATTACAGGGATGACCAGTCATTGTGGGACAGTGACCTTGAATTCATCAACGTGGCGTTTAATTCTGCTGTCCATATGGCGACAGGGTTTCCCCCTTCCATCCCCTTCATGGGCCGTGAGTTGACCCATCCTTTGCTTAACTCCTGGGGACTGCCGCCTCTGGAACTCGCGTCTGACAGTGATTCCCTGGAGGCCATGCTTGACGATGTGAGTTGTAATCTTAAGAGGGCCCGCGAGGCTGTAGCCGCCTCTTTTAATGCTACGCGGAGACCTCATGGTTTTGCTGTTAATGACTTGGTTCTCTTAAAGAATTTTAAATTGCCAAAACTGGCTGATAATGTTAATTCAAAATTGATTTCTGCTTTTGTTGGGCCATTCGTGATTGATAAATTTTTGGGAGACAACACGGTCCTATTGCGTAACCCTTCTGGTTCTAGAAAATATAAAAAGGCCCATGTGGGTCAATTAAAGAAATTTCATCAATAATTACCTTTTTTTTGACTTAGTTTTTTTTTTGTTGTTGTTTGGGTGTTCGTGTTTCCTTCTCTTTTTTTTTTTTTCCTTTCCTCCCACCGATGCTCCCGCCACGCCCAGAAGAGGACTTCGCGCCGCAGCGCACCCGACGCTCCTTGCCCTGCCCGAGATAGCGTGACCGCAGCCGCCCGCCGGGTTCGTCGTGTCTGCAAGGTCACTTGCTTGGTGGGACGTTGGTCGCCGTCACGTCACCGATGAGGAGCGGTGGCATGGAGTCGCCGCCGTCTCCTGCCTGTGAGGGGCCGTGACGCGTGCGGAGACTGACTCTTCTGCAGCGGCCGCTTCGGATGGCCCTGCCTGCCAGGCGCCGAGCGTGGGCAGGCGGTGGGGACGCCCGCCGTTCTTGCCCTGGGTTCGCGCTGGGTGAAGGCTTGCTGTTCCTGCTACTCTGGGATGAAGAAGATGCTGTCCGATATTGAATTTATTAGGGACGTCCCGTACTCTAAACTTTCTCTTCAGCGCTGAAGAGTCTTTATTTCAGTGGAAACGCTGAAGAGTCTTTATTTCAGTGGAAACGCTGAAGACTCTTTATTTCTGTGGATACACTGATAATCCTTACTTGGTGTCCTACACGGAAACTATGCCAGTCATGAACTCACTTCTAGAAATTGTTATTTAGAAACATTTGTTTGTATTTGTACACACATAGAATTGTGTTGACTTGACATTTGAGTTACTTCAAGAGTTGTGACTGGACCTGCAGTTCCTCGTGTCCTTGTGACTTGGTTGGCGAGGCTCGCGGTTGCGTTCGTCAAGGGTGGGGGAGTTGAAGTGGTCGGTGCGCGTCACTTGAATTTCGCGCCGCGCGGCGGACTTCGGCGCTCCTTCCCTTCCTACTTTCCCCCTCCTATCTGCGTCCAGTGCTGTGTTTTGTCTTCCCCTCGTGAGGTGTCCGCGCATGCGCGTGGCGCCCTCTTGCTTAATTAAAACTAGGTGTAATGCCTTGAAGGCTCTTCTTGTTCGTTAGCAGTCAGTCGGTGCTGGTCGTGAATTAAGCATGTAGTCAGAAACTTGCTTTAGAGAGAGTGTGTGACAGCGGGGAGAATGCACGTAAGTGTTGTAAGGTGGTGACCCTTACAGTAATGTAAACGGTATTTGGTAATAGCTGTATTATAAATTCCATTTCGGCCGTCACCGTCTAAATTCTATTTGGCATTTATTGTTTTCCTTGATCATTTTTTGTATTAGTACCATGCATAGTTTGTTTGACGTCTCTCCCCGTCTGGTCTACAGTCTTCGTTAGGACTTGTTTTTTACGTAATGTATTTAATGTATTAATTTGTGAATTTTCCTTTTATATCATGCCTTATCATGCTTTACAGTAAGCTTATACCGCCTAGTGTAGGTTAGGCCGCGGTCGCCTGCATGTTCATTTGACGTTTTTGTATTCTCTAATGAGGCATGTTAGTGTTCATTATCCTTGTGTGTAATCGTTAATACTTAATTGTAAAATTTCTTTCAAGTATTTATCAAGTTAATATTATGTATTCAATCAAGCATTTAATCCTAAAGAAAACATGGATATGTGTTCACGTGCCGTGGCATTTGTACCGCTAATTTTTCTTGCTATCAGTATTATTAAAAACCCAGTATTACTCTTGTATGTGAAAGAATGTTTTACGTGAGGCTTTTGCCCAGGATTAAACGACATGTATGTAAATTCATTCTTGCTAATTTAACCTTTGAATCCATCCTTGGCTATAATTGTTAGATTACCTCTTTGAAAACCTTTTATTCAGCATAATTTATTCAGTATTTTTAGGATAGTGTTACACGCAGTTGAAGGTTCACGTGAATGTACTTCACCTGTTTACACTGTCCCATGAAGCTCATGGAAGCCTTCACGGTAGTACATTAAGAACCTCTCCTCATCGTCCAGTAGTTGAGGCATCAAATGATGAAATTCGCCAACAATTGGCCTGTCTGCGTTTATAGGATGCACCCACTCTCGTTCCTTTTTTTTTATTTAACATGATGCATACTGCTACTGCACAATCTTCTTCTTCATCAAGTTCATCCATAAGTACAGTGATTTCAGCCATTTCAAATACCTGTCACAAAACCGTGCACCCTGTTCCGTATCAACACGTCATCTGACAGTATCAGAACAATGTGCACACTTTGCCGTGTTATGTCGTGTTATGTCGCAATCTGACGTGATGTGATGACACGTGTAAACACGTGTTAACACGAAACGTCAGCGCAGTGTGTACGAGCCTTTAGCGTATATTTGGGGAAATTTTCTCAACATTTGTCCTTTCGCCGAAACAAACAATTCAATTTTATCAACTTTTTTTTTTGTATAAAAAGAACAAAATAAAACTTACATTTGGTTTTCTTTACAACGTAATGGCTCTCTTAGCATTTGAGAGTGCCCCAAAAATGTTACACTTCAAAAATTCTGTACGTTTACATCTTATCTCTAATTACGCTAATAAAAAAGAATAATTTTTCCTGAAAAAAAAAGTGCTTATATGTTTCCAAACAGAAAATTTTCCTTCTCACATTATGCGCATATGCATACATCTGTCAGGAATGATGTTTCATTTGTGTCCGTTGTGCTCAGTAAACTATTTATTGGCTTCACCTCCTTCATCGCGGCCACCCCCTTCCACCTCATCCTTTTCACCACCAGATGCGCGGTGACCCTCAATCGCCAGCAATACTGCCTGAGACTTCTGAAGTATTTACAATGAGCTGGTAGGTGCTAAAAATCACTCAGAGCGAACGAAAAATTATAAAACTAAGTGCGTTCGTAGAAGAGAACGGGTGGAGAAAGTTAAATGTCCGAATGAATGGTTTTTTATGTGTGTACAGAAGAGACGCCCGACAAACGGGACTTTCAAGATGGCGTCATGCTCCGAGGGACTCTCCAGCCAATCAAACAGGGAGTTTCCAGCGCGAGAACGCGTGAATTGCCGTGAAACAATTGACAGGAACTCGCGAGCTACTCGGCGCTACTGCAAGATGGCGTCACCACGGCATCGTGCGGCGTCTTTGACCAGCGCCGCTAACGGAGGGTCGTCTGGGGCATATGTTCATTCAACTGCCTCGTTGCTGCCTTCACAGGGGAAGCACGTACTTAAATACACTGTTACACTGACTCACTTACTCTGTAACGCCAAAGAGATGTGTATCATGAAGCACAAATATATAAAAAATAATGTATAAAATAGAAAATGGAAGTGTAACAATAGAGTAACATTTGAAATACAGCAACATATTAAGTGGAACATGCCTTGGTTATTAAATTAAAGCGTTTGTTATATTCATCATTTTTCAACGGACGCCTTAGGTGCTTTACAATCTCCTAGTAGACATATGTTTAAAACCGCATTTAAACCTCTATGTTTTACAGTAATCTTCCTATGAGTGTTGCAGTTGAGCCTTGAGTTCCAACTTGGGTGTTATTTTTTTGCTGATTATTATGTAAGCCATTTCCAGCGAGCTTCTTCGCATAAGTAGACGTAAATATGCGGGAACGAAATAATACAGTTTCATCCTCATCTGTCACGCACAGCCGACCAGACAAAGGACTTTTCTGTGATACACTCTGCCCCAGCTGCGTTTTTTTAGGGCCACGCGATTTGAAAATGCTACAAAATATGATTTTCGTTTCAGTGGCTTAATAAATAATATTGGTTTTCTTCGAGCAAAACTAGACAAGCTCTATACGCATCTGAGATCGTAGCCTGTGTGCGTGCCGGTCCCTCAATTAATAAATGAGGCTTACGTATTTTGATTATGATTCTAATGCAAATAAGAGATTTGACGCACTGGCCTCGCATAGACTCACATTCTTGAGATCCCGCGTTCATATCACGGACCGGCCGGAACCACTCCAGCCAAGAAACTTCGCAATAAACGCAACACTCAAAAAGTTATACCTAGAGACCGGAAAAATTAGCGGATTCATTTCGTGATAGGCTGAAATTCAAACATGTGTATAATTCTGCTGGTTCTGCTATTGGCTCGCGGTTCAACTGGAGCTCTCTGGGCCAATGAGAGACTATCGACCAAAGAAGCGTCGAATCACAAGCTACCCAGTGGAGACGACTCGCAATTTAGTAGCCAATGAACAAGTGTGTTTACTTGAGAAGTGCAGAGGATAATGGAGGCTATCCTAGAGGTCATTGAATCCGCGAATTTTTCCGGTCCCTAGTTATACCCCGTATGGTAGACTATTTTATACTTTGTCCAACTATTCAGCCGTACCATCCTCTGTATCCCGTATACTCCTACAATATTAATGCATGCCCTTGCATCCCGCATGTCTGTGCCCAGGGTTTTCCCTGTGTCTATGCGGGTTTTACCTGGGCCCAACGTAGCAGAGTTTTAAGATAGGGGAGCTAGTAATGGTGCCAATTGCTGCCATGGCTGGCCAATCCCCACACAAAGCATATGATGCATGCGACCCTTCTCTGCAAGGGTGAAACCCAGCATGAGTATGCGTATAGGCTTCAGCCTGAGACACACCTACGTCCCTCCCTAACCCAGACCCCTACTACAAATACACTTAGTGAGGTTAGGAAAAAAAAAGTATTCAAATACTCTTTTATAAACTAGGTAAAACGCAACCAAAGCATCTGTTAACTTCTTGCGTTTCACGTTCCATTTCCGCCCTCCATAATTGAAGGAAAGATTCCGAAAAGTTTTAACGATGCAGAAGCTATGTTTATAAGATTATAAAATACTATTTGAAAATGGGCATTATGTTTACGCTTTTTCAGTGTTTGCGCATTGAAAGAAAATAACACTTTTCAAATCAAACTGACAGTTTAACACGCTTTCGTGATAAATAGCCGGCAGAAGAATTTTGCTTTTTTTTTTTTTAACAATTTCAATTTTTAGGGTGCATGACGTCTTGCGTCTAGCGATATTTTCTTGCATTAATCAACATGGTATCAACACAACACAGTATTATACACAGCAGTAGAAATCCATGTGATTCAGTGTAACTAGCTACAATCGTACATTGTATTAAGCATTTACCCACTCTTTTTGTTTTCTTTGCCATTAATTAAGTGCAACTGCAGCTGCAACATCCAAAGTCGCTTCCACATTCTAATACGATGAAACGATAACGTCCGACGGTAACAGCAACCGCGGTGATCGTGCGTGCGGAAGGCTGAGCAGTCGGAACTGATCGTGTGTGTGGGCGGGCCGTGGCGGTTTCCTTCCCCCGAGTCCCTGTTGTACGTCGTGGGCGGCCCCGCGCTGACGGTCACGGCCGAGGCATCGCGTCGCTGTCCTCCGCCGACCCCGCCGCGCCACTTCCGGCCGGCCGCTCCTCGCCGACACGCACGGCGGACCCCCGGGTCTGACTCGCACCTGCCCTTCAGCTCCCCTCCCCCTTCCCTCTCCGGCCGCGGAGGAACACGTGTGTGGCCGAACTACATCTGCCTCTCTGTCCGTCACGCTAGTTTAGTTGCATGGCGCCCGTTCGAAAATAATGTACGTAACAAAACACTTTGATTTCATGCATGTGAAATATTTATTAAAAATTCAATGTCTTTAAATATCGTGCAAATGATAATTACACATAGGTATATATATGTAAATGTTCTTTCGTTCAAAAACCTTAGAACTCCAGAAGTTCTTCGCCGATTGCTTTGAAATTTTTACTGGAGACCGAAAAAAAAATTCGCGAGTTCATTTCGCGATAGGCTAAAATACAAATAGTTATACCTCAGTGCTGCCTCTGCTATTGGCTCACAACTCACCTGGATCACTCTGAGCCAATGACAAACACCCAACCAAAGCTGTATCGAATCACTGGCTGATACGTTGGGACGTCTCACAAGACAGCAACCAATGAGTGGGTGACATTTGACCGAGTGTACGTATAACTATGGAGTTCATCCTACAGGTCATTGAACCTGAGAATTTTTCCTGTCCCTAATTTTTACACAATGTTGCATTAGAATATGCGCGAATTTTTATATACCTACGTCACTCATGTGGCAGGTAAAAAGTTAGATAAAATATAAATAAAAAATATATATAAATGGGTGTTTATGCGTTCATCTTCTGTTTTGTAAAGATATAGATAGGAAGATATAAACATATATATAGAGGGGGGGGGGGTACAACGAGATAAAGACAGGAAACATACAGATATATAGAAATATGTAGAGAGATATAGATAGGGAGATAGATTGAGATATAGATAGAAACATAGATACATAGAGAGATATAGAGAGATATGTTATATGGAGAGATATGGATATATATATAGATAGATTTATATATATATAGAGAGAAATATTGTGAGATTTATAGAGGAATATATATATATATATTAGAGAGAGAGAGAGAGATTCTTTGTATATAAATACCTATTTCAAACAAATAACAAAAAAAATGAAAGAGGCATAGCAACGCATGCCGGGCATTAGCTAATGTGTATATATGTATATAATTATATATTTGAAAAAAAATGTTTTAATGAAGAACCTCTTGAAAAACTACATTGCGTGTTAATGATAATCTTCCTTGCTGTGTATTATATTCAATATACACCAGAATGGCTACTACGTTGGCAGTGCAATTCGTATGAAGGTGCTCAATTAAATAGAGTTTGCAAACAACATTAGCATGCTACAATTCAAATGTGCCTTAACATATATTTACAATTAATTTAATCCTATCATTAGAGGTTGGTAGATTCATATTTGCAAGTGGAGACCAACAACGTGAACTATATATATTAAACAGATTGCGCGGCCAAAACGTGGCAAACTAAGCCACGGTTCGCTAATTTATCACTAAAAAATGTTACACTGTAAGCGCATGAAAACAGAATTCATACAGCGTTCAAGAGTCAGTGAGTCAGTAATGAGCGTTTTTATATTATTATATATATTATTGTATTACTCTGAAGTTTTTTTAATTTAATTTTCTGTGTATTTAAGTTATTTAGTATTTTATGTTTGTATTTTAGCGTAGGTCTGAATTATAACGACAAACTTCCTTCGGCTGCACGAAATAAGTTGATTATCACACGGTACCTTATATGGAAAAATTGGTTGTCTGTAAAGTCGGTTTACGGACGATAGTTTAACGTGACGTCATAACAAAACATTGATGAAATGATTGCATACTTTTATGAATAAAATTGAATCTTTTTATTTTAATAATAAAAGAATAAATACTTGAAATTATACTAGTAATCAGATTTTTAAAATGCAAGAATAATTAACCTTTATTGCGGAAAAATGTTGTTGTAATAAGCAATGAAAACCACATTAACTTTTCACTTCACTTTATAACCAGTTGACGAAACAGTTCACGTGTAAATGTAAGTCGTGTGCTGCCGCTGTCTTTCTTCTCCTCGGACGCATAGTCCAATCGAGTGGAAGAGAGATAGATGCGATAGATGCGATGTGCGTAACGGGACATAGCGTAACGGAACAATGTTTGCAACGGGACACTTTTTTGCGTGCAGCCGGCGTTCATCGATTTATTAGACGTTGTCACGTCAAAAAAAATGTGAGCGCATATATTAACTCAAAGACAGAAAAATAGATTTAAAAAGCTTTGCTCTGGTCACGTCTCCGTGTCGTCTGCGAGCGAGTTGGTGCTGGCGTGTCAGCCAGTTCTTGTCAGTCGCGACACTGGCCTTCAAACACACGCGTACACCGTGAAGAGATGCTTGCCGACATCTTGGACTTGTGGTAGCGCTATGTACGTGGGAATAATCGCAGGGATAGGAGGAAGCACTTGTCTCTTATAATGTTTTTTTTTGTAAAAAATAGTTTACGAGCGAATTAATTTGCTTTGTAAGAGTAGCGGTAGTAAAAATAGCGCCAAAATAAATAGTAAATAAACAGCCCGCGATCCAGAATTTTATTTTCTATAAACATATTAAAAATTTACTTTTATGCTTGCCTCTAGAATTTTCTTTCAGCGCATTTTGAGCTTCGTCCTAGGTTTAAAAATACAGAATTATTAAAAAATAAGGAGTTCTCAGAATTTTATTTATAACAAACATTTGACGCTAGAAATATGATCAAAGTTTGCATTCAACTGTTGTATCCTGTACTACTACGACGAATATCCAAACGGTAGTCTAGTGTTTTTTTTTTTTTTGTTTTTTTTTAATGCGCACTAATTTGCCTGGCCATTGAATTCACAGCTTCGACATTTGGATGTCTCAGTTATTTTTAATGCCTGTGCACAGCGTGCTACGCCCAGGGAAGTAGTGTTCAGTGCTGTGGGCCAGATGAAGTACAGTTGAACCTTGTCTATCCGAACTAACTAGGACCAAAGGCAATCCGGACAGTCGCAATTGCGGATAATCCGGGTATTATGGGTAATAATCAAAATAAAATCCTTAAATAAGCAAGACTTACCGTTTATTACGATAAAATAAAACTAATCTTTGTAAAAAAAATACCTAGTTTACATAACTATATTGTTTATAATACATAAAAAAAAACTGTTCACATCATTTGTTAACGAACTTTCTTCCGTTTCAAACATGTATGGTGTTTGAATGTAGCACGGCGACGCAAACGCTTTGTCAACAGTAGCCCAGCTGGAGCTGTGTCGGGCTGACGCTCCAACTGCGCCTTGATGTTTGTCAGTTGGTGCGCCTTCTTAAACTCAACAAAAAACATTTTATTTCCATAATTGTACAATTTATGCAATAACTGTGCATTGAATCATTATAAAAATAATAAATATCTGGCGTACTTGTAATTACGTTCGTGCCAACTTAAGTCAAATTTTTTACGTGAAGATTAATAAAATGTCTACAAAGGTGATCCGGATTATCCCGAGATTCAGATGAACGAGGGCCTGCTAAACGAGGTTTTACTGTAAAACGTTGTACCGAGACATTACGCTTGGTGCAGCATTGTAGTCGTTATTTTCAACTATTTTCAGAAATTTTAATATTCTGGCACCAACCGTTACCGTAGGCTACTCTCTTCACTGTTAAAAATTTTCACCTTCAATTTACGAAAACGCTGATTACAAATTATCCAGGGATCTTCGTAAATTTATGGAGAATGAGTTCACTTTTGCTTTGAAGATGACTTCTAAAAGAACACCATTTATATATTAGCAAAACATTCAAAAACTTGTAGTCTACAGTAAGAAAGTAAGAACACTCTTCTTTGTCCACATGCATGTTAAAAATTTGTTTAGAACGAAACATACAACTCGGAAGTACAAAATACGGCGTAGTTTCTACGAAGATTCAGTTATTTGAAATTAAGAAGAACTCTTTGTTTATTTTATTTAAATTCTTCGTTGAAAAGTGCGTAAATTTACTGCTATTTCTAACAGCGTAGTCTTCAGCTACGTCAACATCTCCACGGCTAGTCTCATTTGGTGAGGCATTCCAGCACCGCAGGCGCCCGTAGCCTGTATCTTCGTTGATCATAGATCGATATGCTTACGACTGAAAGTGAATAAGCAACTAATGTCGATATCATGTGCTTATAGGAAGAAACAGGAGTAACTCTCCTAGTCTCGAAGCTCCCGCTAATCCCGCCAATCCAGGCCTCCACGTGGCTGGACTTGCAGGAGCACTCAAAAGATACGAGTGTTTCCGTTTACAGGAAGACAAACTTGTTGACATTGCCTTTGAATTGTTTTTAAATTATTGCTTCCATGGGACTGAAAAATGAAATAGTAACGTAACCTACCCTAATCAAACGGTGGACGTTTAAAAAAAAAGAGATAGAAAATAACCTTAAGTAATTTGTTTTCAAAGGAAGGAATAATTCGTCTCAAGAATAAATAGTGCCCTGTTTTTTCGGACTAAACATAGAAGTTAGCTGTTACGAGTCCGATCTATGTCAATATATGACATATTACATAGTAAAAAATTTTGATGTATCAGCTTACAAACTTTCTAAACCAACTAACTTATGTCGTTGGAACGTAGTAGGTACTAGATATCTTGCCAGCTTTCCTTGCGACACCGCCTGTCTGTCCACAGCAGCTGTGGTTGCACAAGTGCAGACAAACATGTTTATCTCGGTAAAGGAAATTATATATACACAACACACACACGTTGTAAGACTAAATAAATGTAGGCATGTCACAACTTCCGCAGCGCATTCCACTGACCACAAGATAAACTACAACTGTAAACAAAATATTGCGAACGATGAGCAGATAAAGAAATTTCGAAAGTAAAAGTCCTCCTAACAATTTCCTCATACAGACGCATTGCTGGCGCAAACGATTTGCGAAAAAAAAAAAAAATGCAATTTCTGAAGTGAAACTTCTTTGCTGATGGGGCTAAAATTTTCGAGCGTTACAAAAATTCCGATCGCATGAAGGGAATAGTTAGGTACGTGGTGAGGAAACAAGAAGAGGAGGAGACGGCGGGGGAGAGGTAGAAATGAGCAGCATACTTGCACAGTTGCATTCATGCACACTTGCATATTTGCACACTGCAATACTTACACACTTGCATACTTGTACACGTGAATGCTTTACTTTCGCATACTTGGATACTTGCGCAATACCATAATTTAGCGTTCGCATATTTGCACAATTTTTTTTTATCTGAGATCTCAGCCAAAGAGAATTATTTTTCCTATACCTAATAATATAATAAGCAAGAAGTTTCACACCTGTCGTGTGTTGACTTCAGGCACAAAATTTTCTATTGTTTAGTTATTAAATTTTCATTTTGGATACAATTGTAATAGATGCATAGTAAGGAACGAGACAATAATATCCGGTTGTATATTTTCAAGTGATGTATAGCAGTAAGTATTGCCCGTATTGTATTTAGTGAAGTGACGTACACTGAGATTCGAAAATATTGCCAACGCTGCACTGCATAACGGAACAACCGCTCGCCAGCTGGCGCGTCAGTGCGCTCGTTCAGGCACAGGGTCGCAGGGGACGGCTAGTCGCGCGCGGTCGCCGGGCTGGAAAAGAGCCGCGGCGGACCGGAGACGTCAGCGAGAAGACCGCGGGAGTGTGACTCGCGGGCAGCGGGAACGTCGCGCTGGCGCGATGATGCTCCACTTCCTCCTTCGGCGTGGTTTCCGGTGTCAGGTACCGCGCGCAGATACCGGGACAAACTCGCTGACTGATTGGAGGGTGTGTTAAAACACTCTTACAATCGTGGCGCTTCTGCAGTAGTAGGTACTGGGTCATGTCCACCCAGGGCATACTTCTCACGAAGTGTAAGGCAAACATACATATTGCCCCGAGTATACACAGGATTTTGGAATACAGCCTATACAAGTCAACGAATTCATTTGTACCCGAAAACGTCACGTTAAATTTTACCCCAGAGTATATTTCACTGTTTTAAATATGCACAGGTTGCTTTACCGGTTAGAGGAACTATAATGTAGCATTTTATTTTACATACAGCGTTTACGCTATACCCAAGAAGTTACGTTTGTTTCTTTTCGCTAATCCGATTCGCTTTGCTGGAGACTTGACGAACAATCGACGTTAGGCACATGGATGGCTTTAGCTTTGCTGAACACGAGAACACGTTGCGACGATCTCTGTGGACGGGACCCTTGAGATGCTCAGATGTTTGGTCGAGTGTGTTGCGAACCTGGGAGTTGTTTAGGTCTCCGAGGGTCGCTGCGGAACGCACGGCCCGAGTGTAAACAGGAAGGAAGTCGCAGGATTACCAAGGTTAGGCGTGTCTCAGCCCGAGGTTGCCAGTGATGCACTCGCGCCTATGCGTCCGCCCTCGCTCGCCAGAAGTTGGGCGAGGAGAAACACGTAATGCTGTGTGCTCGTTAATGGTGCACGAAGGAAAATAAAATGTCGTCCATCCACGTAACAAAGTTCTAGGTTAAATTTCGTATTATCATTTTATAGTTTACCAAAAATTTATTTTCTAGTAGAAAACCAAGAATGATCACATTTAAAATGAAAGGCCTTCGATGTATTGTTACGAGGATGCTGGAGACGAGACAGAGGCCAGTCGGTCCGGTGCACCGGCCTGCGGGTGGAGGGGGGGGGGCAAGGGAGGCCCCACCTCCCGAACACAGGTAGCGCTACTTTTAGAGCGGCGACTCTCTGTCCCCGGAGCACCGTTCGCGCGAAGGGGCGTGACTAGGACGACACTGTTCTCGCAGCTTGACGACGCGACACGTCCGAGGGCTACGAGACCTTCCCAGGGCAGGAGTGCGAAGTTGTGTAAGATGGCGGGGTGCGGCACAGGCCGGTGGTGACATGGCAGTGAAGTGAAGAGGGTGAGTGACGCCTGGCCTAGCGACTGTAGGCGACGGTGCTTCAGGTGCGAGGAACGGAGCGTCGTGTGTTGTGCGTGCGGCGGACGAGCGAGCAGTGAGAAACAGTGTGTTGAGACCGAGGTGCGCGTTAGCGCGGTACGAGACGAACAGTACAGAGCTCCAGTGGAGAGAGCACGTTGTGAACTTATGAAAGTGTTTTTAATTTGTGGTCGGGCATATCGATTGTGGTGATTGTTAGCTAATAAATGAAACTTCAATCAATTAATCGGACTATCCTTTTAGACCTGTTTTCCACTTGTAACAATATTTTACCTAATAACTGAAGACTGCTGCAGCCATCAAGACATAAAGTTGGGAAATTATTCTCTTAAAGAATACTATAGTTAAAGACTTACTGCAGGTCATCTGAGATTTAAACAAAATTGCAATTTAATCTTAAATTAATTAGATAATAATACAATTAGCCTATATTTACGTTAGTTCCAAACCATTAGGGATACATTATTTGATTTATACAAGAGTAAAATTACACCAACGCATGTAGGTTTATAACTGCACTCTCATCAGTGGAGACTATTCCGAAGCCTCATACATTTCGCATAAAAACAAACAACCTTTTTTTTATAGTTGAGGTTGTTCCCGATGTCTCTCATTACGAATAAAATGTTTCTACTGATCATCCTCGATCATGATGTAAAGAAGGGGAGGTGAAACCGTGCGCAGGTTTTCCCCCTCCACGCGCTCCCTTGCTACGTCACCTTGGTTGTAGCCAGCGCTCTTCTTCCAGGCGCTATCATCCATTTCATCTGCGTCTCGTGCGAACCTTTGTTATTGTTGGTGCTTAAATAATCCTGAGTGCTTTTATGTAGCTGTGCAGTGTTCGGATGCCACAATCATTTCAAATAGACTCTTGATTCTGGCATAAAATATTTTTCTTTTCCAAATAAATGAACATCTTTGCAATAAGTGGGTGAACGTATGCAAAAGAAAGGACACATTCTGTGTTAGCAGAAGTAAGTTTAAACAAACGTGATTTTAAGTAGAAATGTCACTTGTTTTATAATACGAGTATTTATTTTTAATTTTTTAATATGATTAACTGTAGGTTAATATTAGGCCAAGGAATATATTTCGTGCAAAATACTGAGTTATTATCTATTCCTAAAGTCTTTCGCGGTAAAAAGGTTATTTATTGAATTAATTTATTAAAAATGAAATCTCAACGTATATATACGTACCCATTAAAAAAAACTCAACTCAATTGTTTTTAAAATGTTTGTGTGTTCGGGCATCAGCGAGACCTACAGAATTTATTTCAATTAAACTTTTTTTTCTTGTTTGTTATAGCACTAACCCAAATACTAGGTTTGCAGTATTAATAAAGGGGGAAATATTTCATCAATGCATGTAAACAAATCGAATGAAAGTAGGAATGTGAATCCCCTATACATCAAAAAGAAACATGCGCATTTTTTCTATTCAAAATGTTCTCTTCAATGGAGTGGGTAGGACATAAGATATCATTACGTTTAAATATATTTAAGTATACACGCAAAACCGTGAGATAAGAATTAAAAAATATAGAAAAAATAAACAGGCTTTAATACAACCACTTTTGAAATTCTGGGTCTAATATGTTTGTTTTAAATGAATTCGTTTAGGCTTTGGAAGATGTTAATTTTTATTTCATTACGATATGTATTTAACTTAATAATGTTAAGGCAAAATACCGCTCAAAATGCGGTGCGTGAAAGTGAATTACTTTTCTTGTTACATGTGAGATACTGATTTTAATAATATGTTAGTTACCTAAAGGTATTTTAAGATTTCAGCATTACAATCTCTTTGTGTTGTGTTATGTTGTTGGTTTACACACAATAATGAAAATTAACGTAAATTAATTCATTGTTATCTAATGTTGTCTTTGCCAATTTTTCCATTCAAGCGTTTAGATAATAGTATAATTTTGTTTCGTCTCTCATTGTAAGAGTTTGTGTTTACGCCTTAAATAGCATTTAACGCGTTAAAAAAACTAACGTTTTAAATACTTAAACATAAGGTTTGCAGGGACCATAGCTCAGTACATTCTCAGCGCACGTGCGTGTGTGCTCCATAGGCGAATCCAGAAAGAGAAGGGGGGGGGGGGGGGGGGGTGGCACAGGGGCACGTGACCTCCCACCCATCTAAGGGTAAAATATACATTGATTAATAACGACTTTTGCAGTAATAAACAGGTATCATACTAGGCCCAGACTCACGGTCTCTCCACCCCCCCCCCCCCCCCCAGTAATTCCTGGATCCGCCCCTACTGTGTCTACAATCCTAACACTAACAGAACTCGGCTATAACTAAAAACAGTGTAGCACATAAGTTTGCATGTTTGTAGGTATTCATTTTTCTAGATTCTATAACTATAAAGCGCATGAGATATATAAAAACACAGCTATGTATTGAAAATTGTACATGTGTACATTTGCAGCGCGGCCTTGGAATAGTAATTATGGAAGGAAGCGGATTTTCCGTAAAACTAGATATAAGTGGGAAAAATGGTATTTCCGATTTTAATGTTTCGACGATTACAATGATTTTATTATATTTCAATATATTTTTTTTGTATTTTTAATGCTTTTATCACACCATTTCCCTTGAATTTATTGCCTTCAAATCATTTTAGTATTACAGAATCCAGGAGGAATTTTAAAACGCCAATTTTAAGGGGAATTAGATGAACTTAAGATATTTATTTTGTAATTTTTTTCCATGGAAAGGCCGTGACTCTCTTCAATTGTCTTATCAAATTATGCGAGTGCCTGCAAATGCACAATGTACGGTAGGTAAAACAATACTTATTTTGTTATAACATGGAATTCTCAGTAATCAAAATTATAGCAAGCAACATTTTTGAGTTTTCAGAAGTTAACGTTATAAAAATTGAGAAAAAAACACCTACAGCCAAGATACACGCGTTAAAATTACATTCAAATACCTATGAGGGACGGGAGTTCTTCAAGCCATTATGAATCGGTTTTGGTTTTAATAAAATGTAGTATAGAAGGCATACGGGTTTTGTGAAATATTTACTAGCGAGTTATTTTGCAATTGAGTTATTTTTATTAATCAACCAACAATTATGTGCCATGTTTTAACGCACAATGTACTTGGGGGGATGTGAAAACTATTAGGTTTTTCCTCTCCAAGATAATAAACAAATCCAACCTTTTCCTTTTCTTTGCCGTGAAAAAAATTTTGTAATACCTGCAAGCTGTTTTTTGCTGAATATTGTAGAGCTATTTGGTTTAATAATATGTTTTAATATTTTTTTAAATATACTCTCTATCATTATTTACCCTTTTGTTTATTGTTTGTAACTAAATAAAATTAAAATTAGTAAATAAATTAAAAGCGCTTATGTTTATGTAAATTACAAATACGTATTTATAGAAACTTTGCTTTGTGTCAGATGCTTTTTTTTTTGTAATATGTTTGTATTATTATTTGCCGCTTGCATCCTGAATGTTTATTATATCTATTTTATTAATATTAATAATAAATATTTTCGAAGTATATTCACTCCAATTCCCATTACCATTCTGTGTTTACAAGACCCAATCAACTTTTTGAAGTGATGAAACAGCAGAAAAATATTGCTTCGTTGATTTTATTATTAATATAAACCCCGAGTTTGGATGCTAATACATTTATTTAAACTGTATGTAAATTGCATGATATACAATGTGCATAGCAAAGTATTTTTATTTACGCTTCGTGGTCACTCTTACTATTCAAACGATTGTAAATGAACTTTTTGCGTCGTATTCCCGTAAGCGCGCTGCGTGTAGACCGGGCGGTGCGACCAAGGTGACGTAGTGCGCAGTGGAGGACGAGTTTGGGCGGCCGGACGGTTTCACCTCCTCTTCTTTACATCATGTCCTCGATAGTGTTTCACGCAAAAAAAAAATAGTTTGTTGGACTTCGAAATACTGTGTTCTTTCTTTCTTTCTTTCTGACTTCTGTGCGGTGAGAGAGCTGTTTCATTTGAGTAAAAAAAAAAATTGTAAACTAACAAAAAGAAAACCTACGTGCAAATGTACAAACATACAATTGCTATGGTTTGGTAAATATTTCATAGCTGTTAACGTATTTTTACTTCGTGATATATACATTTCCATATTCATGCATATGTATGTATACCACAACTGTCTGTTAATTTTACTACATCTTTGAGCAGATTTACATTAACAATAAACATTTTGATTTTTACAATTTCCAAAAATACTTCATTTTTTGGTGCTAAGATCTGTTAATGCACAATGTTTACTTTAAAACTTTTTTTTAAATAACTTGAAATCGTTGAAGTGAAAAATTATAACAGTCTGAGCGAATTAGTAAAGTATTTAACCCACGATCTTTTGGTTGTTAGTTTAATTTCCTAACTTCTCGGACATCTAGCACATTAATAATCCATGAAGTTATGGAAATACTACTTTCGTAACCTAATGATAAGATTTTTTTTAGTATGAATTGTAAAACGCTTTTTCTATTTTTGCAGTTTATTAGTCGTAAATTTACTTGGACGAATACAATGAACTTTTACAATGAATTTAGTGTGTAAATACAGCTACAATGTACTGACAAAATAAATTGTATAACACATATAACACTCGTTGTATGTGTAATTTCACATATACATTCAAATATCTCATTTACCATGTTAGTTATTGGAATAAAATTATCTTTACCGAAACCTGCAGCACAATTTTTTTTTAGAAACAATTTGAGTAAAATTACACAAAATGCACTTCTTTGTTTAAATTACAACACAAAAATGGGGAATTACTAAACCTTTGTAAATGTAATTTTAATTTTTCTACGGTGTATAGCAAGCACGTGATTGGCTACAGCACGCTAGTCTAGATCTCGCGTGGACTGGTCTTACCAGAGTGCGCTGACATCAGGAGGCGCTCAGTTCAAAAACCCGGGGCTTAAGAACTTTCTCCCTCAACTCGAGCGGGTGGATAACCTGTTGATTGCTTTCCGCTTTCGTCAGCGAAGCTGTCGGCGGGAAAGCTCGTCGCGAGACACACCTGCGCTTCGCGGGAATATGTGAGCGCGCGTCATACGATAAACACACAACCAGGGCCGCTGAGAGAATTTGTGGGCCCCTGGACAGCTGGGGTAGTAGGCCCCCTTCTTTTTTTTTTTCCATAACACTACTACGTACTACTTATACCATAAATATATATGGTATCATAAAATTGCATCCTTCATTTGAACATACATAACGATTTCCTAGTTACGCAAAAAAAGAGAGCATTTGCATGTATTGTCTCAGTGCACTTTTACATTGTTAATCCCATCAATATACAAATAATATTTAATTTTGATGTATATTCTGCTAAAAAAATCTTAAATGGTAATCAGAAATTGCATTATCATATGAGTGTTTAAAATACGTAAGTATAATAATTTATTCTAAATATAAATATTATTAAAATAATTTAAGTAATAATAAATTTTATTATTTCGAAAATATGAAACACATTGAACCACGTTCATTACATTGAAAAATTTGTAATACATATTGATAATTTATACAAATTAATTTAATACCCTTAGTTCGATGTAAAATCATAAATAACGTGCATTTTAAATAACAATGATATATATTTTACATCCTACTAAAACACAATTCAAATGTCATATACTATATAAAAATGTCTAAATTTAATAACACTGCAAAATGTTTTACGACAAAACAGTCATTACTTCATATCGAAACACTACATTCAGAATAATCATACACTGTAGTATATTATTTAAAATTTTAAACATATAATGCATTTAAAAGGATTATGCTACTCAATAATATTGATTTACAAACAATTAAATAGTTCAGAAGTAATCACAACAAATCTATTTTCCGTGCCTTTTTCAAAGCAAAATCGTTAATTACATCGTCATAGTTCAATGACCGAGCGAGATCAGACTCTAAGGCAAGCAAGGTGAGTCCACTAATCCTTTCCTGAGACATGGATGAGCGATGTACATTTTTTATTTCCTTCATTTTGCTGAAGGACCTTTCGCTTCGGCAACTGTCACGGGAATTGTGCAGAACACTCGAACAGCGATACACACGTTTGGAAATAAACTATCCAATTTTAATCTCCATAGAGTGTTTAAAAGCTTGATTTGTTTCAACTGGTTTGGACCAATATTTGAAACATTAATTGATTTGAGATGTTTCATTTCATTAGATATCTCCATGAAACCCCCTCCAGCCAGGGCCCATCACCGCATTCTTTACTTCAGAAGGGCGAGTCTAAATGGCATTGACCCCAAGAGGAGGGGGTGTACTGGACCAAGCAAACCTATTGTGCTCGTACCTGGCGTTCCCATTTTGGTGTGAACTGAATGTTACACAGGAACACATAAAACACATAAAACACACACACACACACACATACATATATATATATATATATATATACACACACACACACACACACACACACACACACATATAGTACAAGATGTTTTAATAGCAGGGGAAAAATGTTTTTCCAGCCATTTATTTTACACTTCCCAGCCGGGCGTCCGGGCCCCTAAGGCTACCGGGCCCCTGGGCATTTGCCCCTTTTGCCCCCCCCCCTCCCCCATCGGCGGTCCTGCACACAACATACTGACTTGAACCACTGTCCGCGAAGCCGAAACCCTGTCATTCCAGGTCATAACACTGTGGCAGGCTAGAAGCCGCAGTATTAAACGTTTTATCATTGGACTGCTGTTCATTCAGACAAAAGTAGACACTTAGATAGCATTCGTGTGGCTTCGTTTGGTTCGGGAGACCACGTCGAAGAGGATCCAATTAAATATTACCTTTTCTCAAGTATTTAACAAACTTTGAAGTCCAGTATGGTAAGCTGGAAGAGTCGCTGCAAGAAGGTAATTTCACTGACTACATTTAGTATTTTAAACATTTTCAATTAAGACTTCTTCTTTGCAGGTGGGAAACCTCGTATGGTCTATTCTGCTGTACTGCTTGGCAGAGGGTTTCAGGAAATTCGAAATGAGATACAAAAAAAATATATCTAATTTCTTCTCTTGATAGCCAGGATCCTGCAAATTTAACATTTTGACGTGACAACGTCTAATAAATCGATGAACGCCGGCTGCACGCACGAAAAAGTGTCCCACTACGGATGTCCCACTACGGTTGTATCCTGTTTGCTCATTGTACGCATGCGTGGCATCTCTCTTCATGCTCATTGTACGCATGCGTGGCATCTCTCTTCATGCTTATTGTACGCATGCGTGGCATCTCTCTTCCACTAGATTGGAACAACCATCGATTTGACTTTTCAATCATATTTTCGTCGTTTGAATTATTAATATTATGTAATTTAACGATCGTCCACCGATTTTCAGCACAATCGGTACGGTTATTTAAAAGTAATGTTGAAAATTCAAATACGTTTTGAACCAACAATGGTGTTTTACAGTTACACATAATAATTCAAATTACACCCGGGATCTTTTGCACAATGTTTTATAAAATATTGTAACACATTATAAATAAGTTTGGTGTATTTGGGATGCGTATTTGTTATAAAATCGTATTAATATTATTCCCCTACCGTGAACAAAATTTTTATAAACATATATATACCATCTGAAAGTAAGTGGTTTTAGTATGGCCTCGTGGGCGTGTGGTTAGCGTACTAACCTCTTGAACTAAAGGTTGTCGGTTCGAAATCCGACTGCTGAAAAATTTTTTTTTACTTGTAAAAATAAATACGGCGCACGCAACATTTCAAAATTAATAAATATATTTGAATTAATGAATGCAAATAAAAGTAAATTTATTAATTCAATTGCACATTTCATTTCATTCCTTTGTATCCATAAAAAAAATAGTGATAATTCAATAAAAATGATTCAATTTTATTCATAAAAGTATGCAGAGGTAGATTTTATCATGCAAACGATAGAAAAAATATTAAAAAATTCTTCCTCTAAGAATATAATATTTTTAATGCCTAAATGGTTTGGTTGCAAAAACCTATTACGGCTCAGTCTCAGGCTGAATATGACATTTCCTTTTCTTCTGGATCAATCATTTCATCAATGTTTTGTTATGACGTTGTCACGTTAAACTATAAACTATCGTCCGTAAACCGACTTTACAGACAACCAATTTTTTTTGTTCAACATCATGCTAGAATTTACACTATTGTACACTGGCGTTACCATTACTATGTATTGCATCACGAGTAATTTGACACGCCCTGAAGGTCTATAAACCAAAAACACAGTTGCGTATTAACTGCAAATTGTAACAACAACCTGTCAAGAAAATAAACCGATTTTCCAATGTACATGAGAGTAGAGTCTAGACTCGCAGGGTGTTTTACACGGGGGGAGATAGCACGTTTAGTCGGGTTATGTATAACCCTGTGACGCAACACGGTGCAACAGTTTTGGAATTCCCACCGTGCCATTCATCCGTTACAGAGTATCCGTATTAAAAACAAATGTTACGTCCCGTAGACAATCCAGAAGGGCAGTTCATCAGTAGCCATGAGTGCAGGTCAAAACTTGCAGCGGCCGCCTTCATTTTTACACACCTAGTTGGTGAATTTCAAAAGTTTTACAAGTAGGGAGCTGTACGGCGGTTCGAATTTTTTTTTTTTTTTGCGATTTGAAGTTTCAGGCAGTGAGTTGACTGTACTAGAACTTTACGAGAAAGCATTCGACGGGATTCGAATCTTCTTCTGTGTTCAATTTGGTCGAAAAATGAAGAAGGACACGTCACCCGTCCACACTGGTTCTTTCATCGAGCCATTGCTTCCTTTGATGTGACGGCGAAAAGACCGACAAATGACGGATCGAGCCCGTTACGTATCTTCGTGTCAACTTTTGACACGCAACGCTGCAACGAGTCCCGTCAACACATGCACATTTTGGTTACGCAACGGGGCTACGTTACGGTCGTATGCAACGTATGGATACCCTATAAGAAGGGCACCGTAGAACCTCAGAAGCTCAGACTGCAGCTAATGAGATACCGTTGTCCGGTTGTCTTCCTTTGCCACAAAGTCGCCGTGAGTGGCTTTCGTCGGCCTCAAAGCGAGTGAAGAAGCAGGATATACTTTCGTAGCACACTTCGATCTCTAAGCTTGGTCGTTGTCGTGATCACTGAAGTCTCCGGACTTGCGAGGCCGAGGAATGTGTTCTCGAGGATCTGACGTGTTCGTGTGCACCCTGTAGTTAAGAGACCCACTAAATTAGCGCTATATGTTCCCGTGAAAGGCTATAATTTCAGCATGTGTATCTTTTCCGTAGAACCACAATTATTTTTAATCGATGCGCACCCTGGATGGCTGTGACCCCGTGACACACACTCCACTCCTGGGTGCGAGGCGCAATTAGGTCCGTCCAACAACGGAGGAAATTACTAATGACCGAGGCTGCAGCTGTCGAACAACTGCGAATAGCTGGAGTTCATTCAGAACGGGGCCACGAACGCAAGGCTGTCGCCGGACAAAAACGCGAATCCGTTTCTAAATCCACAGCGAATAAGCGACTTCAATTGCTGAACCGACACTCAATGAAAATAAAATTATTTTGGCTTAAAATTTTTAAATTGTCTGTGGCTGTTTCGACAACACGTTTTATAACCCTGGGATACCCAGTCATTAATATCAGGGTTTTTTTCCATGCGAAACTCTGAGAACAGGTTAGACTGCAACACGTGTAGCATTTTTCGGTCCGGCCAGTCAAGTCCCGCAACTCCGACATTGGGAATCTGTGATTCGTGAGCGAACAAACTACACGTGACAAATAATTTTAGTTGATCACATAACGTTGATGTCGCTAGTGTGTGTTGATTTCTACTTAAGTGTAAAATCTTTTCGCGACAAACATAATAACTGTTTCTGCCGATTGCAATGTCTTGTTGATTATTGTCTATTTGAGAAGACCTTTTAAAATTGACTGTGTTGAATGCGATTTGAAACTATGCTGGTCAACAAAGACAGCGGATCACGACACACGGTTGCACACAGAGGCTTATTGTGACAAAGCATTCCTGGTTATAGCGGGCTAGTAAGTATGGGTGAAGCCGTGACACGCAACCTCGCCACATATCACAACGCTTTCATGCTTACGGTCAACGGGTTGGAATGAAATTAACAAATCCATGCTTAAAAAGTTTTGATTCACGTACTCTAAATTATTTCCCCATTCCTGCCCGTCAAAGATATCGCGGTACTGTTTTAACACCGCAGAGGGCAAGCAGGCCTGTACACTGTTAAAAACAGACACTTCAAATTTACGAAAAGTATACTTGCTACAAATTATCCAGCGATCTTCATAAATTTACGGTACTTAGAACATGAACTCGCGGGATTCATCTTGGAACATTAACATAACCTCCAAAGAAAACCTCCCACAGAAAACACTCATTTTTTCTCCCACGTGCCTGTTTACCTTCTATGTGCGTTCTCCATTGAAAGGTCCGTAAATGTACTGTAATTTTTAACAGTGTAGGCAACCCTTCGCGGCAGCCGAGTCTAGCCGAGTGCAGCTTACGGAAGCGAGTTGGCAGGAAGCGAAAGCTACCGCGGAACACACGTTAACATACATTTTACGACGACTGGCTGCTGTTGCGACCACTCACTTCACTCTCTTCCGCATTTTGACTAGGACATAACAGTGACGCCTAATTATTTGCTGTTTTTTTCTAAGTAGCTGTTACACTTGGCGTTAAGGGATTAGATTTAGATTTCACTACACATAATTCTCATGTACTCACCCAAATTTGATAAAAAGTATATATGGTACTTTAAATTCTCGTTTCTCCCCCCCCCCCCCAAATTAAATTTAAAAAGGCTGATAATACAGCTCACGTTAACTAAATTTTCTGCATCCAAGCAACATTTTGTTTGGCGGGTTTTTATGTAATCTTGAGCCACGCATGATTTCCGAAGTTCAGATAATCGCCGAACCAAACCATGGTCATGTACACACTGATTGGGTAGGACTCGTACTTGGTAGTGGTGCTCCGATCGCTTAGAGCAGGCTCCAAGGGTTCCCTAGCCCGATGCGGAGTCGACGTGGTGAGCGACGACACAGCTCCGGTACTAGCCTGGACAGCTAGGAGAGGTTGGATAGGCCTCCACCGGACCACGGGTTCACTGGGTGTTTGGAGTGGTCCCAGCTTGATGTGGGAGATCGGGGAAGCAGTGCTGTTAAAGTCTTAGGGCTCAGGACACAGCCAACTGTCTGGTTATCTGAGTGTGGTAAAGGGGCTGAGGCGGCGACTATGCTGGGTTGGTGGCCCCAGCCGCTGGTCGGTGCCGAAGCTCTAATGCCCTCCCGATCAACAAAAGGGAGCGATCCCTAACAGTTATGTTTTTATTAAAGCTCTGGAATGTTATTAAAAGCGAACTGGAACGCTACTTCCACCCTACCCTATTAGGGCGCATATGTGGGAGGGGAACGCGAGAATGCCGGCCGTAAGGTCGGAATAATCTGTCATGTTCACAAGCCATGCCATAGAGCAGATTCCCGTTCAGAAACAACTGTTCGCTGTCAAGGACGTCTCAGCCCATACCAGCACGTGATCTCCGCACAAACACACTTCCAACGACATTGGGAACGCCCTGGCTTGCCTCGAGCAGGTGGGGAAACTGGTACAGGAGTTGCAATTATGTTACCAACTCGCAGCGCATAGTTAGTAGTGTGCTGTGTCCTTCTACCCCTCACACAGTTTATCACTATAGCTGCGTATAGTACAATAAAACCTGTAAGACAGATACTTATTATAACGCCTGTGATGTGGGCGATTAACAAACATCTGATTCACTAGGTAACTCACCTTGAATTGATATTGACTTGACACTAAACCAATAAATACAACTGCAAATATAGGGTCTTGAAGATTTATGTAGGTTGAACAATCAAACAAAACAAAAGATAGTACAATTTGTACATGAAATAGTTACACGCACTTTCACTGTTTAAATTAACGGCTTGGAGTCATGTGTCCGTTTTAATCATGGAGGCTGTGATAGAGCAGGTACTTACGGTGCTCACTTCTATAAAAAATTACTCTTATGCAATTTTTTTTAATATTGCTCTGTTATACCTCAATAGCTAAAAAACTTCATAAACTCCCTAAGCATCAATAAGTTGAGGAATTCTAAACTTGTTAACTAAAATTTCTGAGATGCCACTTTGAGATGATAGGTTCAGAAGGAACTCATTTATTTTATAGCTATATTCGTTATATAACAAACGTTTGTTTACAATGGTGCGCCATTATTGGCTAGTGTGCTATGCGCCACGGTGACAAGCGCAGCAAATGCTAAATCACACACTTATCAAACTTAAACAGTGCTTGTAAGGTCACCGATAATAAAACATTAGTTTTTGATGCAGTTTACGGCTTTAATGTTACGCCATACAAAAAAAATTGCTTACTGTTCAATTGCACTATTAGACATCATAGAGTATTCTGTTTATACTTCCAGCATCCACACTGGAGCATGTATAAGGCGCAAGACACAGTTCCAAACGTAAATAACTATTGTTTTATAAATTAATAATGTGTGATTGCTTCGTCACAGTAGAAATATGCCAAATTATTGTTTGTTTTAATCGCCAGGCTATAATCCACACACGTGTGCGTGATCAAGTCGATGGCATGTGTTCATTGGTCGACAGGGGCGGCACAATGAAGGAGTCGGGCGACTAGCGAGACCCTGCGCCGGCCCATTTCGTTCTCATTTTCCTTGTTTCTCTACCGTTCTGCTAAATATATGGTCATACATGGGAAAAGGAAAGTTAAATTATTAGAGCGTACTTTTAAGAGCTGGCCAGTTCCTATTTCAATTCATGATTTCGTTTTAGGAAATAAAATCATTTAATGTTTTTTTCTGATATAAAGATGCGATTTGGCATGAATTTTATCGTAATAATTTATAAAACTAACCAGAGGATAACATATCAGGAAATAACACCATAATTGATAGGGAAGAATTTAAAAAAAAAAACATCGACAAAGTGGAAGTTGGATTGACTTTAAAAAAAAAATAAAAAACAGTTTGAGAGAGTTTATTTTTCTAATTTTCTGGTGGAGGACCTGTGGGCTATTCCATACGCTCCATTCCTTCCGGTAACGCTCCTCTTTGAAATGTTACGTTACTGTAGAAGCCATGGCTCCATGAAGTCTAGAGTCGCCAGTGTTGGTTTACCGCCACATTTAACCTTCTCTCTGAGTCGCAAAACACAAGTTATTATCTGGTGACAGTCGTTGCAAACGTTTACACGCTTGGAGGCCGTTAATTAATTACGTAAGGGTCTCGAGAGGGGAAAAAAAGAGGGGGGTGGGGCGGTAAAAACCTCTACGTGACCTTACTTTGTGGGGAATGAGGGAAAGCCATTCTTACATAATATTTTACTACGAGTCGAAATTCGCCTTCACCAAGAAGCACCAGGACGCATCAAATTTCAACTTTATTTATAATACGCATTTTCTAAAACTAAATAGCATAATTATTTTTTTAAATAAAAATCTTTGATCTTAGTTCAATAATAACTTTTCAGCATAATTGAACATTTTATAACGGCATTTAACTATTTAATGATTTTTAGGTAAACTCTAGGTAAAATATAATGTAAGAAATGGGAGGGGGTCCACAAAATATTATGTGTTCTTACGTGGGGGTAAGGGTGTTCTAAAAGGCCAAAATCGTCCTTACATAATTCATGAACGCCCCCTTCAACGTTCTTCGTTATTGAAACCCGAGTTATTTGAACGCCCTGAAGAACTACAAGCCAATGAAAACCGCACCCAGCAAAGCCTTTGAACGAATCATGTGCGACTCGTAACAACGACAAATTGTGGCAGCAGCCAATGGCATGGACTTGAGAGTCTAACCTGGCACCGGAAAACAGGGGAAATGTTTGTTCGTGCCCGTGTCACCTTCTTCGCTCCCAGGCTGAGAAAAAGGCGCATGGAAACAGTGCTGTGGCCTCTGTGCTGTGCACAACCTCCTTAGCCAGGTGAGCGGCGACCTTTTACCGAGCCAGTTGGCGACCCTGGGCGGAAGTCCTCCTCAGCTCGTCGCAGCTGCGACACGGCGACACACACCAGGACTCTCGCGCGCAGGCAAGATGGCCGACCGAGCGACTCGCCAGACCAGAGCCTCGACGGGAACTCGGTGGGAGGCGGAGCCAACCTTTGCGCAGGCTAGTGGAGCAGGAGCGGTTACCAGTGTCCGTTCAGCGATTTCTTACAGCTCAATTATTTACATGTTCGATTTTGATCAGTTTACTTAGTGAACTCTTGAGAAGCTAAGAACAGCGGTCGAAAGAGTGTTCAGCCCAAAACGCAGCGGTAGGTTTAACCACAGCGGCAGAAACGCATAGCCAGCCAACAGTGGCGGTCGTATGGGTGGGGCGATGCTCCCTGCCCCCCCATTTTTTTTCTCTATTCTTTAGGAACTAAAATAAACCGTAGGGATAGTAAAAATAATATATTACATAATTTTGAAGTGAATTTCAAGATGCCAGAAATGCATTAAAATAACCCCACAAGAGGCTTTCATTTTTTGGTATTCCATCTCGCCCAAAGGAAACCTCAGTCCTGTGCGCTATCATGCTCCACGGCAGCACGGACGTCGTGATGCAGGCGGTCGTTACAGTGGACCTCGGCGAAGTAGTAGAGGGGGGTGGGGAGATGATCTCGACCGCAGATAGGCCCGCGAGTGGCGAGCTGGAGAAAGCTGGACGTACGGGAGGCTGTCCGTGAACCGTACTGCGTCACACCAGATCATCGCGCCCGGCCGTGGCCGGGGGGAAAGCGGGGCGGTCCGGGACGACGTGACCGCGAACTTCATGCGTGGACTCCCGTCGCGGTCGCCGATAGTTCGCCATTCCACCGCTAGGTTTCTCTCCTTTTTCCACGCGCCATCACTTTTACATCCTGTAAAAAATATTCCCATATAAAATAAACAAATAAATCATAAATTTATATTCTAACTTAAAAAATATAGCATCGTAAAAATATGGAAAATAAACTCGGCAAATACTTTTTCTAACAAAAACAACCACGTGTAAAACAGTCATTAAAATTAAAAAAAGACACATCTTTTTTTTTTATGAAAATCATCAAAACAACAGATCAGTAAATGAAATTACAAATAACACGTTACACATCACTCACTACAATCTACCTTACTTATCCCAGGGTTTCTTTGTGTGTATATAATTAAATGAAAAAAACTTAAAATCTCAGCCTTGTGTCTTTGGTTACGTCTTATTATCTGTAAAATAATGCTACGTTAACCATTAAAGTGTAAGTAAGTATAATGTATAGTATTGTGATATTTGATCTTCACGCCAAAAAAAGTTTTCCAAAATACAACTCTTTCATCACAGAGCGAAGCCTGGCTATTCATAATTGGAAAGAATGCTCCGGGAGATCCGTCTCCACGCTATTGTAGAACGGCCCTAACTGCGGGGTGCAGTCCTGGTGGTCAGGGGCGCAACAACTAAATTTCCAAAGGGAGGGGGGGGGGCAATATACCTTTTTATAAACAATCATCTATCCCCGCTGGTCCTCCCCCGGAAAAATTTGAATTTCAAGGTGGAAAATGGTGCTATTTAGGCAGTTTTATTATCTAAAAATTGATTACACCGCACTTTCTTTGCCCCTGTTTGCCCCCTCTTCAAGGTTTCAGAAGGGGGGAGGGGCAAAATACCCTTGCCCCCCCCCCCTGTTGCGCCTCTGCTAGTGCCCGGGGCTGACCCGGACAGGCGCTCGGCGCGCGCCCGGCGTGACCGCGGAAGTCCGGTCTGCACCAAGGAGCATGTAAGAAGATCTGGAGTGGACATGTGTAGGGCGAGAGCGAAGCCAGCCGGTTGCGAAGAAGGGTTGAAAAGAAAGAGGAGGAGAGCGTATTTCTACCGCAAACGCAGCCCCAGCCCACTTGTCCTTGAGGTTTGAGTGGCGCTGGTGTGCGGCTACAATGGTGATTTCCTGTAGCGCATATGGCTGTACAAATCGATGGAATTACAAGCCGGATGGCGTTGCTTTTCACATGTATTAAAGATTTTTTTTTCATTTGTTAACTAAATTAATTCCCAAAACTTTTGAAGCATCAGAAAAAAGTGGCAAATGTTTTAAACAGAAGTAACTAATCTTCGAACTTTTCGAAAAACCTAAGAAAACTATTTAACAAAGAGAAGTAGTTTCAGTTGTATAATTCTTTACTTTTTTCATAGATTTCCAAAACGTGACGATCAACGACAGATCTGGGAAAAAGCGACAAAGCGGAAAAATTGGACTGCGTCTCCGAACCATGCATTGTGTACAGTGCATTTTGAAGACAAATGGGTCTTAAGAAGCGAAAATCTAATTCGATTAAAGGATGATATGGTGTTCGGTATATTAAGGTTTCCCTCAAAGGAACGGTTTCACAATGCTTTTAAGATATTAGATAAATCCCAACATAAGTTTAAAACATTTCTCTTAAGAGTGTGCTTCGTAGCATTAAAAGACGTGCCTTAATTATTTTGCAAATTTATCATTGTTATGGTGACGATGTCAGGGGTTTTCGTATTTTTTTTAGAAATATAGTACAGTATGTATTAGCAACTACGTTAAGAACTGTTATTTTATTCACACAGAGAAAAGAAATACAAAATGCTAAAATTTGGCGTCTGTCTTTTTATATCCTATATAGGCTTGTTATTATATGTGTGTTGTAACATGTATAAAAATGTTAAATATATTCAACAATATTTGGTAATTATATATATTTAAAAACTTTTATGTACGCTACTTGAAACTACGTGAAAGGTTTTCAGTCTATAAAGGCCTATTCTATGATTTTTTTAAATTATTAATTCTTATGCAAACAATTAATAAAATTGAAAGTTTCTTACATTGTCAGTATATGCATAGCATTACAGTTATTACAAACAATTCTCTACCAGTGTTAAGCTAAGGTTTGCATGTTACGTTGGTTGAGTAAGTAGACTGGAACATGAACATGATATTGAAAAGACTTCTAACTTCTACTAATACACGTATATTACAAGAGATTTGTAATAGATTAAATGAAGTAAGTAAGAATTCGTTTTTTATAAACGTTGTGTATGAAATTATAAAATTTGAGAAGTATAATAACAAAAAGAAGTGCGTTACGAAGACATATGTCGGTAGTGTTACCCACTGAAACATTATACCCACTTCAACTCTCTGTAAAAATAAAAGTATTGGGTTGAATGCGTCTAGAGTGGTATATAAATAAAATTTGAAGCTTCTTCCTAATTTCATTCGCAGGTGTCCCCCACCTATAGTTGCAAACAAAAATTTTTCCTCGATGTTGAAATTTACTCTGCGTATTCACAAAAAAATTTGGCAGTAAATAGGTATTTAATTTTTAAAAATGAAAGTATTCATGTTTCGAAAAAAAATATTAAAGCGGTGTGGGGAAGAATGTTTACAGATAATCCAGTAAAATTTTCAGTTTGATTGTTTTGATAGTTTCGGAGCTGTTGCGAGTTTAGTTTGGAGGATTTTTCCGCCGCGCGAGACAAGTTTGGCTCGTTTTCGTTTTCTTCCAGCGTAGGAAGCAGGGAACAAACGCCGATACCCGGCTTCACCTCGCATCCTTTGCTGGCCTTCCCTTGTCCTCTCCAGATGTATTACTGTATATTAGCTCCATGGTCTGCACGCGTCCCTGGGCTCAGCCGCGGTCGAGGGCCGTCGTGGTGCTGCGCCCGCACCAGTCGCTACACCCCGCCAAGGGGCCAGCGACTGCTTACCCCCCGCCGCCCTACGTGTTGCGGTTAGAACACAGGGAGATTGTGAGACGTAGTTATCGAGCGGGGCTATTATGCCAATGCATAATTGTAGTTGTCGGAATGACAACCGCGAGTGCCCCGTGGAGGTAGTTCCAGCTGCGCTGTCTGTCCGGCGCGCAACATTGGCCGCTCGTAGGTACTGTGATGTGTGGGTATGGCAACACTGTGTTAGTTCAAGCACGCAGAGGCGTCCGAGCGCACGGCACTTCTGAGGTGCGGGTGATTGTGCGGTTATGTCACTGTGACATCTCCCTCGCCTCCCGCCAGGGCGCTACAACAGGGACGCAACTAGGGGGGGGGGGTGTAAGCGCTAAACTTGCAGAGTAATGTTTACTATAGATATTTACTCGATTATCTTAGTGTTTGAACACAAAAAAAAAATGTTGGAGAGCAGATGGACTGAATTATTTGTATTGAAAGATACACTATCAAATTTGCGGTGTATTTAAAATGAATTAATGCAAATAAATCTATTTATTTAGGTTACCTTATAAGTTGAACCACAAATATTTGGAATAGTGGAATTAATGGAAATACGAGGTGTTGTCGGGGTAGATTTTGGTTTGGAAAAAAAAAGGGGGGACGCTAAGATGAGTTCTTGCCCCGGGTGGAAACTAGTCTAGTCGCGTCCCTGCTTACGGGTTCGACTTCCAGCGGGGCCACCCTTTCCCCCTACATTCCCTTCCACGGGCTTTCGCAAGTGAAAGACGTGGCAGTGTTGCTGTGATTATTGGGGTTTTCTCTGGATACTCCCGTCTACACCGCCCCCTTCTCTTTTCCAATTCGTTTCTTGAATGTTCCATTCCCATCTCATCGCCCCCTCATTTGAATAACCATCAACAAAACGTAAATCAAAATGGCAAGGCGGATAGTAGGTTGAGTGTTACCCACGGGTGGGAAAGCTACAGTGCAAATGCAAAGGTTTTACGTCGCAGTGTACGCACATAAACTAACTATTAATATCCCAACTCGGAGTTCATGAAAATTTAATAGACATGCTGGGCGTCATTTGATATATTCACCCTCCTTTCAGTATTAACGATACAAAACTCTGTTTTTATGTGATTATTCACATCATTTGTGCAATAAATTGAAAACCACTATTAGTCAACACAAATAAATTTGCAACCATGACGAAGTGGGTTTTCCGAGCTCTGTTCCAGGGAAAGTTCGACAATTTGGCGAGTGGTGCAGCCGGCTTCATGCCGCTCTATGGTGCACATGGTTCTGGTTCGAGTCCCGTGAAAGGCATGAGCTGTAATTTATTTATAATAAACCACAGCACATGTCACAGTCACTGAAATTGTCTAAATACAAATTAGTCATTAAAGTGGGGATGGTTGGCACGTTGGTAAAGAACATTTACAAATGAGTCAATCGTTTAGTTAAAAAAAAGTGAGCGAGTCTTTCAGTAGTCGCAAATGATTTTTAAACTTCTAACCTCGGTAACGAGCCAATTCGCGTGTTCTCATGTTGAAAATTAACTTATTATACGAAACTCGGACTTTAAATTTAACGTAGAAATCTTTAAAATAATGCCGAACGTGATAAATACATACACGTAAATCGTGTATTCAACTACATTTCTGGACGCGAATCACACGTAGTTCCGCACCCACCGCTAAAATTCGCTGCCGGAGCAGCTACTTCGACTATCGAAACATTCGATTTGCAGAGCGAAATATTAAACTACAGGTATAATGAAACTGCTCCATAAAATCGAAATAGATTTAAAAAAAAAAAACATTTAACCCCAGCTTTGACCAGTTATTCGACAAGGGATTTTATTGAATTACGGCCCATCTGGTTAAAATTTATTAAACATTCGCATATTACGTTCCCGCACACTTTAGATGATTATAAATTATAACATAAATTATTAAATGACATTTGTACTATTAAAAAGTTTTTTTATAAAAAACATGAAAATTCATATACATTCATTTACTAATTAATTAATTAATTTTATTTTAAATATAAATGAAGGATATAGGTCTACATAGTATGAAATAATTAATTCACGACTAACTATGTATTTAATAATATTATGGCAATAAGATTAACAAATAAAATGTATTCATATTTGCTTAAAGCGGAATTTGTATAATAAAAAAAATGTATTTCGAGTGACGAGGTTTGAACCACGTCAAATTTTACCCTTAGAGTGCACTAACAGCGCGTTTTACAACTGTGCTAGCGAGAAAATTGGGTTTAATGAAGGAGACTATGCATTATCAACATTGTAATACCAGTTTTATTAGGTATTTTAAAACGTGGGATTACTTTTTACCATGACTATTTACCAAATATATTCCAGGGTAGTTCCGCTATCACAAAGTTTCATTTGGCACACCAATACGTTTGGTATGTACCCTAATGTTTTCGAAAGTGACTATATACGGACTTATGTGTCTACATGTGGGTCCGCCATCTTCGTGTCACATTTCCGTTCATCGACTGCCGTTTGAATTTCACGAAATTACTCCTACCAAACGCAGTATACGGAGAGCGAAGATGTTTACACATCAAAAAAGAGGTGAGAGTTTCTAGCTGATGACCCTAGGGTCCCGGGTTGGAATCCCAGCACAATCGAGAATTTTTCATTCGTGGAAAATCCTTCCTGGGTGTTTTTTCCCTTCACGTGCATACTGCAGAAGGCGATGGCAAACCACCGCAGAACATGGCAGTTTCACACGCGTAGTCGCTTCGGAGTCACAGAGCAAGGAATATACAGAGTCACAACTCAGTGCTATAACTAGGGTTAATTCTACTACAGGTTGGGAAGATCAATGTTGTAAGTTTGGCACACTTAATGGTTTCGCCGCTAGATAGCAGTGGGGTTTGACCAGATTCAAATATTCTTTTTTTAAATTCCATCAAGGTGGTTGTTTGCAAAAATTAAATTAAAAGATTAAATGTGTGTTAATCCTTCCAATACTTATGGTTTTTGAATTACAAATTATTAATCTTTCTCTCTTAGTGGTTTAAATTTTATTTCGAAGTATGCCTAGTGTTTTTTTACGTCCGAGTGCTAAAATCGGTGTAATGGAAGTTTAGTGCTAACGTTTCGATATTACTAACTCCCTTATAGGAAAAAAAAGGAGTATTATGCAACAGAAAGATCCCAAAAAGTGAACAAGGTAAAACAAAGTAAATTATTTGTGTGAAATCAACTTTTATATTTATGATTGCAATAAAGTGTACACACTAACCTTAAATACCATCACCACTTCCTGGTTACAAGAACGTTAAGCATTTAGCACTCTGCACTGAGGGTAAGTTTACAATTTATTGCAAATAAAAATCACTTAACCATGCAGCTTTCTCTCCATAAATATCGTAGTACGTTCCTCGGTTCTGCCTTGCTTTTACTCGGTTGCTGCGTCAGCGCACCTAGCGGCAGAAATTTTCCCTGTGCCAAACTCGCCCATAAGAAAACTCCTTTTCTTACTAACCTGTAGTAGAATTAACCTTACTATAACTAACGCTCTTATTTTCTTTGGGAATCCGAGAACTGTGCGGAATTTAGAGGTAACCTTACAACCAGAAAGTCGTTAATTTTTCGAAATTAAACGTTGGCAACCTTGATTTTTTTTTTTGGACGTTCGTTGCTGGGAATATCAGTCAAATTACTTTTAAGATGATTTATTTTTTCAAAACGGGACAGTCAGAACACTATGATATGATTGAAAACTGCATTGCAGCAAAGTTTGAACGCTGAAAATCATAACCTCAGCTTGTATTGCAAAAATTACACACGAACAAAGCAAGCATAATATTTTTCTATGCATCAATGCTTATTTCATTGATGCTAAAATAACTTAACAATTAAAAAAATACCCCAAAGTATATTTGGCCATTATAATCAATACGCCACTCTGTTAATACAACATTCCATAATTTCTGAACCAAATATAAAGTAAATATTCTTTCGACATGAATTTCCGATAGGAATATGAATGTCTTTAATCTCAGGTTATGTGTCACTTCGGCTGAGGATTCGACACCGCTTAAAACTCGTAAACTATGAGAGCTACAGATTTGAAGTAAATATATCTTAGTAGAGCAGACTTTGCTCGTGGTCGTTACGTATAACTCACAAGGTTAACATTTGCGGTGATGATGTAATGAGCGTTGGGGGGGAGCATCGAACTGAAGTCAGTGAGAGCCGTTACTCCGAGAGTAAATGAGTGATTTTCAGGATTTATACTTTAAGTTGCTCTTGAGTGATCACTGAGTGGAGCTAGTTGAGTGGAATGAACTATAAAGTTACTAACTTTTGTTTTAGAGCCAATAATCGCAAAATGCCTTAGCGAAAACGGGTTATGTCAGAGAAAAGAAATAAAACAAGCGAAATCGCCCGAACAGAAGCAATTGAAAATGCATGGAAGTGTCTTAGGTATCGAATGAGGCATAGTAATCGAGAGAAATGAACCAGTGGGGCAAAACGAGCCCCCGAACGAGGTGTGAAATTGCGCTCGAGCGAGCCTCAGACGTCTGCCTCGCGAAAAGCGACGGGGAATGCAAAAAAATTGTATGTGGATGTGCTCTCTGATGATTCTGATACTGATATGGAGTCAGTTGAGCCAGTGGTTGTGAACGAGTTTGTCGCGGTTTGTGTCGCAATTTTTTCTGGCGTGGCCGCCCCCAACCGTCGAGTAAGACGTTCATCAAATTCACGTCAAAAAGTAAAGCAACATCCATTTTTTAAAATTATTTTATTTGTTTAATGCACAACATTCCCGTTCAGTGCGATGGAAATTCATGAAACAAACCCTTGGCGGCTGTAGTCCAAAATTCAGCCTAACCAGAATTGTTTTTATTTAAGTTATTTTATTTTTAAAATGTCTATGTATCCCTCATAATGAAAACTTAATTTTTGAAGTTGGCATTTCTCAATCGCACAGTGTTTTAGTGGCTACATCCCGCCTGCGCAGTTGCGCCCCCTGGCCGGAGTCGCGCGGGAGGCAGGAAGGCAGAGCCGCGGCAGGAACAAGGGCTTCCCGTCGGGCAGGGCGCAAGAGAAAGTGAAGTCGCCGGCGCAGGGCGGGTACCGTTCCCCGGGGGCAGCTGGTTCGGGGGACGGGCGACGGAGTGGGGGGGGGGGGGGGGGGGGCTCCCGGACCCCGCCTGGCGCGGCCCCAGCAGTCGCCTGGTCGCCGCGGAGCACGCCGGTCCTCGCGCGAGTCCACAGTCGTCTCCTCGACCCGGGTATCCACCCTGAGGGTGCGCCGGTACTCGGTTCATTTCCCGGCGAGCCTCCGCGAGGGAGGATGTCGACACCGGCCGTGTCCGGCAGCGCGCTGGGGGTTCCCCTCACGTCGTGAGCGACGGGGCCGAGTGCTAGGACCTGGTGCCTGTCGCTGACAACTGACCACGCACGCGTCCCCGATGGCGAAGGGAGGCAAAGTGAACAAGAAGCCAGAGGCGATCACCGTCTCCATGGACCACAAAGACAAGCGGAACGGGTCGTGGGACTCCAAGGTGAGTCTCTTAACAACGACGTTTTGTCTGTTCAACTCTATCGCGTTGATAAGTCAGCTGTGGTAAGATAATTTCGTCTTCACAGGCGTACTTTTGAGCCAATACCCATCCTTATTGGCACTACACATTATAAGCTGGTACGTATTTATATTTACAAGTTTGAACAATTCTAACATCCGTGCCTTTCCCGGGATTCGAAACAAAGAACCTCTTGCATCGCGCTCCAATCTACCGCACCTCGGTGGTTAGTTACAGTTTTCTTTGCAAAACAAATTTGGTAGACAGTAATTTACTATTCTAAAATTAGTCCTATCTAATTATGGCATAATGTCAAAGCCATCTATTGTCTTTCGGTATGGTATAGGTACTGGCCAGCATACCTGGTTCTTACCCAGAAGACTCAGTTTAGATTCCTCGTACCGGACCAATGACATATAATTTGTTGACGTGACAACGTCTAATAAATCGATGAACGCCGGCTGCACGCACGAAAGTGTCTCGTTACGCACATTGTCCCGTTACGCTTTGTCCCGTTACGCTCATTGTACGCTTGCGCCGCATCTATCTCTCTTCCACTCGATTGGAACAACCATCGATTTGACTTTTTCGAGGCACATTAAACTTGAAACACTCCCATTCGTTTCCTACTTTTCCTATCATCGTCCTATCCTTAACAGAATAACACATATTGGAAGAATTTAAATAGCAAACATGTATAAAAGTTATAGTTAAAATAATCTCTTCGTTAAAGTAATAAACATATTTGAATTAATGAGTGCGAATAAAAGTAAATTTATCATTTAAATTGTAGATTTCATTTCACTCCTTTGTATCCATACAAAATAGTGATAATTCAATAAAAATGATTCAATTTTATTCATAAAAGTATGAAATCATTTCATCAATGTTTTGTTAAGACGTTGTCACGTTAAACTATCGTCCGTAAACCGACTTTACAGACAACCAATTTTTTTACTATTGTACTGTTCTTTGTAAACTTGGTTGTGTTTAAATACAATTAAAAGCCGGGTATTAGATTTACATAGAAGACATCCCAACGATTCGGTTTACGGTAATGCATGTTGTACACATATATGCATACCTATACACATATATACACACATTCCTTTAAAACAAACTACTACGCAACAACAAAAAAACACTAGTATTCCTAATGAGTCGCTAACATCTCAATAATTTCATAGAACTACGTACTGAAATTATATTTCTGGCTTAACTGTATTCATTTCACAAGCCATTATCTCCGGACAAAAGGAAAGAAAACGTAATAATAAAAAAATTAAAAGCCGAAGAAAAAAAGAATCAAATTAAAAAAAAAAGCAGGAGCGTGGCCTCCCCGTGAGTTAAAATTAAAACTTCACAGTTAAATAATCCATTTGGGCAATAAAACATTAATATTTAATTTTCCACTTGAACAATGAAACTATGCCGTAGAGTACACAATAACATGCTATACGTCATCATGTCTAGGAAATGAGCAGCTTGGCGGCTCGAAGAGCGGTGGTCAGCAGCACGAGTGTGTCGGCAGCGTAACGAAAAATGCAGCGCTGTAGCGTCGCTTCAATAAGGCTTGCCCTAGAGTGAGGAGTGGGGCACTCAACATTTAGCCCGCTTAGCGGAGTTAACTAAAAGAACCCTCACAATGACACATACGTACAGAGCCGAAATGACAAATAGTAGGATCTTTATTTATTATTTATTATTTATAAATTACATTTGGGGCCTTTTTAATTTTATTTTTATATTACAAAAGTTTATATCCTCCTAAGTGTCCACCTCGGCGTCTATCCAACCTCAGTATTAGCAGTATCCCGGGCTCCCGCACCATTTCCGTCATCGAGTGCCCCAATCATAAGCTTCGTACTTTTTCTTACAGTGAATTCATGGAATTTACAAAGAACAGAACACCACAAACAATCGGAGGTTTTATCTTAGTTGAAGATGACTAGATCTTCGTATACAAACTAATATTGATTCCGATTTCCGAATTCTGTATTCTGTTTCAAACAGGGTACACTTCAAGATGATTGCTGTGAGTTTGAAATGGAAATACGTAGGGGCATGCATATTTCGCGAAAAGATTTTGAGACTAGCTGAAAGTCAAAACAATGTAGCACCGTCTGTGTTCCGTGATTGGGTGGGTTTTTTTCAGGTACACGTCGATTGTCACAACACCAATCACATGAAGTCAGTGCGGAATTAAACGAGTCCTGAGTGGCTCGGTAAAACAAGGCGACGACTTCTCTCGCAGACGGCCGCCAATTACAAGGAAGAAACCGCTGGTGCTGGAATACCTTGTTGCAGTCTAGTAGACGTTCAGGTTTTTTCGCGAAAAATGCCTGCCCCTAGAAATACGTTACTTCAATATTCCCTTAAATGTGCAAAGATTTTCTTAAATTCACTAAGATCCCTGGATAATTTCCAAATTTAACGTCAACATTTTTAACAGCGTATGGTCTGTTCAGCGGTGTACGACATCCCTATAGAGGAACGTGTCAAATGACTTCGCAGGCCGATGACAATAGTTACTTATTTCGTTAGTGAATGTGTGAGGTCGGTCTGGTAAGACCCGGTGTCGGGCTGGCTGGACGCCTGGAAGGTAGTCCAGTCTTCACACGCCGTCGCTGGCGCCGTCGCCGCCGGAGACGGCGAGGGACTCGCGGCGCGCAGTGACGGATCCTGACAGCTGAAGCAAGGACAAGGGACAGCTCCCCTCCACCCCCTTCTTGTTCCCCGGGTGTTCGCATCGCCGGCACCAGCCACAAGCTGCGGCGCGAATCTGACGGTTCCCAGGGAAGCCCGGGCGACCCGAGAGACATCTCTGGATACGGTGCACGTATGTTGTATTGTATACTGCCCTAATTCTGATCTGTGTGCATGCAATAAGCACACAACAATTTTTAAATATATAGAATGTTTCCTATAAAATATAGTTTTCACATTGTTATGTTTATCACAGTTTGCAAGCGGGCCAGCACCTCCCCCCCCCCTCCCTATCGAGGGTATAGCCCATATGCCTACAATGATACGTAGTACATTGCTCCAACTCGCAAGTACCATACTTATGCAACACAATATTGTATCTGTTACAGATCATCTTAGCTCTTCAAGGCCGTTACAGTATACTTAGTACGTTGTATAGGGACATGTAGATACATTTGGAGAATCATATTCACATGACATGAAATGGATAAACCAAACGCATTCTTTGTTTTCTTTGAAAATCCTCCAGAATAATTTATCTTTGAATACTGGACAAACTAATTACGTTTTCAAGATGAAACCATTTCACTAAAAATCAGTAAGTATAATTTATCACAGCGTAAAGATAAAGAAGTGTATTAATCGTTTTCTTCTACATACGAGAACATACGCTATTATTAGTTATGGCAAGGATTCTATATAAAACCTATCGTCGAGGCATATTTGTTATTTAAGATATAATATTAGATTCGACTACGCCATGACTATTGGGAGTAGGTTTATACGGTCCCCGCTGATTTCTATAACTTTACTTGGGTTGAACGTTTACACTCATGGCTAATTCATTTGTGATTTGATTACTGCCGACGCTTCTATACTGTCAGACCATATAAATAGCTCTTTTTGTAACATATGTGGGGATTTGCCTACTGAGATGCATGTATCGAAGCAGCTCCCAGCTAGACGCCTGCAGTGTTTACAGACGGACAAAGCGTTACATCAAGTTACGTGTTCACGACAGCAGAGGTACAGTTATACGCTAAACCCCGACTCCAGGGAGTGGCGAGGCAAGGCTGGGAAAATGTCAAGGTGAATCCAGTAGTCCTTGCGTCACGAGACAGGTTGTTGCTTTGAGCACGCAGCGGAAAGCGTTTGTCCAGCTACAATACCGACGTTCAGCTGTTCGTTGAAATACGTCACACCAAGGCACTTTTTCTCGTCAAACAAACTGGAAAGTAACGTCAGCTTCATTTGGTTTGTTATTTTCTTTAAAAATAATCATAAAATCATTTTTTTTGTAAGTTTTATATGTTAGTTGGCTCCTTTCTTCGCTCGTGGTACAGATAGACTCGAAATTACGCTTGAAATTTTTAAAACCATAAACATAATTGTAAATACATCTGCACACTTACAAAATATCTTGAAATAGTTAATATATTGGGACTATTTTAACCTATCTGACAAAAGAATTAAAAAAAAATTGAAAGGGAATTTTTGTTCCAGATTCAAATGAGTTTTACACTAAATGAATAAAAAACTTTATTTCTTTTAACTGGAACACTTTTACTGATTCTTCGACCACTAAGTCAAGGAAACACACACACACAAGTCTAGGAACTGAGGATCCATTTCAGAAGTTATCTGCAGAGATTTCAGGAATAACCTGGAAACCAAATTTCAGAATGGTAAACCGGAATTTTAAGGAAATTGTTAACCATTTATAAATTATAGAGGTCTATGCAGTATTTCACATCTGCTCCTGTTGTATCAAAAATAGATCGAATCCGAAACTGAAACAAAGCAATTCCTTCAAATAATTATTTTAAATTGTTTGATTCAAGACGCTACGTTTAACTCAAGTCAAATAAATATTTTACTTTCAAGTCAGTGTTATATTAGTTCGTAAAATACGTGTTGATATTAATTATGTATGCCGTAGACGTAGAAATTAAATATAATTTTCACCTCCTGTATCTGCTCGGATATCTTTTGTGCACAGGAAGAGGCTTAAGGAAATTCCTGTGTCATTACGGTGCTGTTTCTGGTCACAACTGAGTAGCATATATATAGTATACGATAGGTGGTAATTTTTTTTAGCTCTTCTTTATTTTTATTTACAAGCAAAAACTTCTGAGAGATATTTTAATTTTTATACAAAAAAAATGGTTGTCTGTAAAGTCGGTTTACGGACGATAGTTTAACGTGACAACGTCATAACAAAACATTGATGAAATGATTGATCCAGAAGAAAAGGAAATATCATATTCGGCCTTAGACTGAACCGTAATTGGTTTTTGCAACCAAACCATTAAGGCATTTAAAATGTTATATTTTTTGAGGAAGATTTTTTTATTTTAATTTTTTTATCTTTTGTATGATAAAATCTACCTCTGCATATATTTATGAATAAAATCGAATCATTTTTATTGAATTATCACTATTTTGTATGGATACAAAGGAGTGAGATGAAATGTAAAATTTAATTAATAAATTTACTTTTATTTGCATTCATTAATTCAAATATATTTATTACTTTTGAAATGTTGCGTACGTCGTATTTATTTATACAAGAAAAAATAAATAAAATTCACAGCTGCCGGGATATGAACCGAAAACCTTCAGATCAGAAATTAGCCAGGCTAACCACAAGACCACGAGGCCAATTTTGACACTTGCTATTTTCAGATGGCATATACGCGTAATAAAAAATTTGTTCACGGTAGGGGAATAATATTATTTCGTTTTTATAACACGATTTCATAACAAATACGCATCCCAAATACACCAAACTTATTTATAATGTGTTACAATATTTTTTAAAACATTGTGCAAAAGATCCAGGGTGTAATTTGAATTATTATGTGTAACTGTAACACACCATTGTTGGTTCAAAACGTATTTGAATATTCAACATTACTTTTAAATAACCGTACCGATTGTGCTGAAAATCGGTGGACGATCGTTAAATTACGTAATATTAATAATTCAAACGACGAAAATATGATTGAAAAGTCAAATCGATGATTGTTCCAATCGAGTGGAAGAGAGATGCCACGCATGCGTACAATGAGCATGAAGAGAGATGCCACGCATGCATACAATGAGCAAACAGGGCACATCCGTAGTGGGACATCCGTAGTGGGACACTTTCGTGCGTTCAGCCGGCGTTCATCGATTTATTAGACGTTGTCACGTCAAAAAATATATAGTTCTACAATAATTACTGTCGACCGCTAAACACCCATTTTGAAAACTTTTAAATTTATTTTCGTTAGGTTAATGACTTTTTTTAAGCAGTTCAACTCCAGAAAGTCTGAAAGTGTTACGGTACTTTGTTATCGTCCAACATGTTTCAAAGCACATTCTAAATTTTGTGTTGCTTAACTAACAACAATGCAGAGCCTAGACATCAGCTCCAACTAAAATTCACAGAAACGATTTCGAATGAAGTAAACATAATTGAATGATTTAAAAGTTTCTAATTTATTTACATATGAAACTTAAGGTAGGTAACCTAGCTGGATGCAATAAAACCATCCGTATAATTAATTAGAGGTTTTTTTTAAATACCCGTAACAATACTCTTAGGATTGCATTATTATTACCGTTTTAATTTCCACTATTTGAAATGAGGAACATCTTTCAAAAACCGGACCAACCATGATAAAATTAAAAAAATAACGTTGTTTAAAACGTGTTTAAAAATATCTTTTAAGCAGGAGTATCTCAAATTTGTTTATCTGTTGCTTGAGCGACAGCAGTCTGAATTTTCTTTTAAAAAATATTACATGCAAATATTCGTGGGATGGGATTTATATAACATAAATTGTTGTATGGGAAAGTGATCGCCATTAATATATCATCCAGAAACAGATTCAAGTGGACAATTTGTTTATGAACGTCGCGTCGTCATAAAACGTGTTAGGGCCTGCGCGCATAGTGTTAGCCGTACGCTTGTGTTGTTCGCGACAAACGTCGCTTTCCAAGTAAAGCGATGTCAATGTTTGAATACAAATGATACCAGAACATATTCTACTCGAAACTATTTTTAATATTGTATTTTATGGAAGCTTAAGAAAATAGACATAACATTCCAAAGCGCTATACGATTCCAGCGTGACCTCTCTCGTCGGCGCAGTGGTGTACATAGGTACAGCCCCATTGCTGCCACACTCGGCGGGGTTCACTGCGGCACAGTTCCAGCTTGCTGATTCCGGTAAACCATTTTCAGGCGTAGAAGCCAGTAGGGGTCCACCTCCTGGTTTACATTTCAAATGTTATTTAAAAATTAATAATCCCTATATGCAATTGATTTTGTCACATCGGTAGAGACTGGGGAAAAATTCGCTGTTTCGACATCCAGGATAGACTCCACGATCCTCCATGCACTGGGGCAAATTACACTAGCTCATTGACTCGTGACAACTGTTAACTGGGGTGCTTTTAATTCGATACTTCTTTTGTTGAGTGTTTTTAATTGTAGCCCAATCACTGTCGTGGCGAAAAGGTAAACAAACGTATTTGGATTCCAGTCCATCGCAAAGTGAAACCGCGAATTTTTCCTGTGTCTACACATCGGCAATCGCAATCGAAATAAAGCTGATAAAAATTGGTGTTCGCCGTCGTGAGCTTTCCTTCCAATTGCAGAGCTGTGAAGTAAGGAATACGTAGATCCGGAATACAGGCCACGGCAGGGCAATCCCGTGGGCGAGAAGCCAGCTCCAGATGCGTGTAGATACGGTAGTTCGTAGCGCTTTCCGCCGTCAGCTTTCTCTTCGACGCCGTAGTCATATTTCGTAGGCCATAGATGGCATTTTCTCTCGTGAAGGACTTGCGACAGAGCACAACAAGAAAAATAAATCATCGCCAGCTTTCTAAAGTTATTCAGGAACCAGGGCGATAAGAAATGAAAGGCGACCAAGTTGTAAAGACAAGAAGGAAAAAAAAAAAACAGCCCTATACTAGCTCCTCAGTAAAGTTGGACTTGCACCGCTGCGAGCTCTGCCGATGCCACCCAGTTCTCCCGAAAGGGGTGAGGGGGGATGGCACAGCTGGGCGGAAGAGTTTGGTTGAAACTGAAATAATCATGTAAAATCACAGATATTTGTAAATTTGAACATATACAAGAAAACAATTGCAAAGCAAAAAAAAAAAAAAAAAGATTCGCACTAATACTGGGTGTTGTCCCAGCACCTACCTTAGTTTAAGTTATTTGTAAACCGTTCCCTGAATAGTTTTACAGTATTAACTACGCACATTAATAAGCATGATAAAACCAAATAAATTAAAATCATCGATTAAACAATTATATATCCCATAGTCTAAAACATTTACTCTTCTATAAAACAGCAATCAAAATATAAAATTATGCTTCAATTTTCGTAAACGCGACAATAAATATTCAGTACCTATTGTTTCCAAAATCGTATTTCACATTTGCAAAAAATTACCCTAGCAACGTGCTGCACAATTTCAAATATTTTTCGTGTAAATATTCTTGCCAACTGGTTTCCAAAGGAATATTTTGTAAAAGTATAAAAAAAAAGTTGAATGTGTAAAGCGAGGGTTATAAAATTATATCGTGTCTGTCATCTGTCCACTTAGAAAAAGGGGTGGGGAGGAGAGACAATTTTTTTCCACTTATCTTTCAGCTGCTCTCAAAATCACTATATCTATAAATCGATGTTCTGTAAGTGCTGCTGAAGAAATACAAATCAAAGTGAGAGGACTTAGCCACACAGGATTATATAGCCTCTTTGACATGTAATTTTTACATGATAAAAGGAGTATTGAAAACAATGGTTTATTAAAGAAGATACACTTTATTTTATTTATTCTTGGGGACCTCTCGTTTTCCGGAATGATTATTTCTCTTTCTTAGCTCAGTATAAACAGTATTTTTTTGAACTTTTAGAAGTGGCATTCACTAGGTTATCAGTAAAACATAGCACGTATTTTTTGATGAAGTGAATTTGTTTAGTGTTTTATCGGATGATTTTTGTAGAATCTTTCGGTTTAGAAACAGTTCGTTTGCTAGTGATTCATCCCATAAAACTTTATATGCACGGGTTTAAATGCGATTATGTGTATTCCGTGACCAACATAGGTCTCTCTCTCTCTCTTTTTTTTTTTTTTTTTTTTAACGCTTGTATCTGTTGCTGTTCCATTCGTACACTAAAACGTTATGCAAGATATGCCATCCGTTGTTAGCAATATCACGGAAGAAATTTGAAACAAAAAAAAATTGGCCTTTAATTTTTACGAGGACAACCTTCATATTAAATTACATCTAATTCTGAGGTGGTCAAGTAATTTTTTTTGTGTGTTGATTTTATACGGAATGATCCAATTATTTAGCTAGTAATTCGGAAATTATCCCAAAATTCATTAATAAAGTCACTTATTATAATAATGATAGATTAGATCGATATCAGTAAAAACCTATAAGAAATATTTTTTTTTACGAAATACAAAAGGTAAATAATTCCCCTTGTATAAACGCATTTGGCATTGTTTACATCGGCTAATTGGTGCAGTTCTGCTGGCAAATGATGAGCAAATGACGACGCTATGCGCACAAAGCAAACATCTATCTACACGATCGCTAGTCTATGGCCGGCGGCTGCGCGGTGAGCGACGCCTGTACTACGTGTCGGGAGGGCGGCCAGTCGCGCCAAGTGGGTCACTGGGCGAGCCGTTATGCGGCGCTGCGGGCCAGCGGGGCGCGTCGCTACTGCGCATGCGCGCCTCTCCCGGCCCGCCATCGCGCATCCGCCCCACGCCGGGAGGTTAGGTCTCCACCACGGTCATACAGACAAATATTGTATTGTATTTTACACTACACGCCGCTAGGTGCCACTATTCTCACGCACTTAAAACACATTGTAAAAAAAAAACCTAGTTTAACTCCACGCCGCTAGGTTCGCTGACTTCACTTGTCTCGCGTATTTTATACGAGTTTCCTATATTGTCCCTATTACAATATTTGATGTAGATAAAATGGGTGGCCACGAGTGCATTATAACGTGCTTCGTGTGCGAAGTGGTTTTTTCTCTTCAAATCATTGTTGCACCATTTTGACGCCCAAAACATTGGCTTTTGCACCGTGTAAACAGTTTTAAATTATTATTTTTATGAAAGTAAATGTTTTTAACGACGGAGATGGAGATTCTAATTCATACGTACTAACTAACTATCATCTGTCGTTATCAAGCACGTTTTCCGCAATGTTTTGGGCGGGACAATATAATGATGGCGAGGTTAAAAAGTGATTTCAACTACGTCACAGCATGCAGTCTCCTGACAATTCTTAAGTCCATAGGCCTGGCAACTTCCTATGTCTCATCGACTTAAGTGAAGCTCGCGGTGGCTTGCGAACTAACGGCGCTAGTTGTAGTGGAACCCATTATTTACATTTTGTTAAATGGAGTATAGTATAAAAGTCTCTGCTTTCGTGTCATTGTAGAACGGGCATAATGTTCTTGTCTTGTGTTTGGCGTATGACTTGCCAGTAGAACTGTGAAAATAAACTGATCAAATCATGAATATTGGTTCGAGTACAATAAACACAGTAGTACGCCAACAGTTAGACACTTTTGTAGAAATCATTTAATTTAAAGGTGTATTTTGACGCACTTATTAAGTTAATGCACTCATCTCAAACTATCAAATATTTACTGCGTTGTAACTCGGATATGCGATTGCAGAGTGCCATGAGATTTTATAACCTAAACAAAGCGTGAGCTTCATTTGGTAAGGACTTCTCAAATTCGTCCAAAGTTCCCCTCATATCCTGCGAGACAATAGCAGAAGCAGAGTTAATATATAAGTATTTGAACTTCAGCCTATTGACAGCGCTGTCTCGGTTTGAAATAAAATCAAGTCTGTGTGGATTCATAACATGAAGCTCCTTAGCAAAATAATACTTTTAAGCACTGGTCGCGAAATTCACATTTACTGGTTACTAAACCCCAGCGAATTGTTCTGAATTTTAAGCCGGCTTTTACTCGCCTTAACGACCCAGCTCGTTTTCTGCTTGCGACTCGCCCAGCCGCCGTCGAGGAACTCATAGTGGAGTCGTCCCCCTGCTCGTGCAGTCATGTCCGAGGGAACCCGCTGTCTCGGACTGCCGGTGACCGTCGACGGGTCGCTCGCCTTCTCACACTCGCCCCGCGAGTGGCTCGGACGAGCGGCACGGCGTCACTCGCTCCCTGCTCGTTGAACTCGGTGGACAACTCGCTTGGCGAGTAGCTGACGCGCGCGCTGGACGTAACCGTCAGGGTCAGCAGGACACGTCGCCGATGGTCAAACTTGGCTGGCAGACCCGGATCCAACAGCCTTCATTCTTGAAATCCAGACTCGAACCAGCGACCCCCTGTTAGTACCATGCCCGCTAAAACACGTGCTGGCTTGCGTGGAAAACTTTCCGAGGGGCTGACGTCATCGTGCAATGACGTGTTCTACGAATGACAACGAGTAATGGTGACTTCTTCTGCAACCGACTACCGAAAGTCGAAGGTCTGTCGTGGGCAAACTCTAATATACCCGCCCGGCGAGTAACCACAACCTTCTGGAAGCAACTCCACTCTCTGGGAAGCTTCTTTATAATTCTTCCGGCCACGTGGCAAGCCGAATGCCGCCTTCACATGGCCAGACTCAGTGACGTGTCCAATCAGCGTGCAGCGCGTGCTCTCAAGAGTCCATTCATTGACTCGCATTACGGAGCTCGCTCGGCGAGTCCGCGCGCCATGTTTGCGGGCTCAAAATGCCCCCGCGACAGATTGATTGAAATCATTGTTTTGGATACATGCCATTGCGAGTTTTCACTGTATGTCATAGTGAAATATATATGTGATAATCGCATTTAATCATATATAATCATATAATCTATATAAATAATTGTAAATAATATATAATGGAATTACGCCCTTAAACCAAAATAAAAGAATTAAAGAGAAAGTAGTGGTTAAAAATGTTATACAGAACGAAAAAATTTGGAAAAGAAAATTCCTTCTTGCATACCCCTCGGGGTTTATCTCAAGAGGATAAAAGTTAAAATTAACACCTATAAAGAATAGGATTAGTAGTGTATGTCATAGTGAAAACCCGAATAACGGACAAAGAAAGGTGAATACACAAACACCCAGATGTCTCGTCGTTGTCAGCCCTCTCTCTATGTTCGTTTGTTCTGGTGAATGCCTTCCACGGATCTCTCCGTGCTGTCCACAAATTTAACGTTTGACATCGGCTGCTTTTGGCTTTTTTTCTGTGTTTGTGTGTCTTTGTCCGTTCTTCGGTTTTTCTCTGTGAAATACAGAGCAAACCAGCAACGTCGTATGTTCTCGAAATAAAGCGGAGCTACTCGTGCAGCGGTGCCGTGCGCGAGAGGGCGCGTGGCCTTGTGTTCGAGGCGCGAGCAGAGTCGCTTCAGTTCCCAGGGCATTGTTCGCCCCGAACACAGCACAATGCGCAGCCGTGCAGCTCGAACTGCAATCAACACGCAGGAAGTTCCTCGCTACGCGGCGAAGCTTCTGTGCTTCCGCAGAGAGATCCACCCCGCTCGCCTAAAACTTGGGTTGGTATGTGCTACGAAAAGAGACCGGAAGAGTACGCGGATTAATTGGTGCTAGGCTAAAATTGAAGGGAAAAAAAAATTGTTGCGTACACTTATGTACGCGCGTTATAAGTTATACCTAGTTTGCGTAATAAGACACTAACTTTAATTTTGCATGCAAATAATTAATAGAAATATAATAAAATAACTGTTATGATATTATAAATATGGATGGTAAGGTATAAATTTAATCGTATTAAAATTTTGAATAACTACTCAGTATTAAATATTAATATAAACCCGTGTATAAAATTATTTAATTTGCTAAAATAATCGACATCAATTTTAACTAAAAATAAATATCAATAAATGTTATTAATTTTTATTATAATTTTAAAATTTCGAATTATTTATTAAATAAAAATGAAAAATTTATAATGTATAGTGCAAATAAATTATACATACGGGAACATAACCTCACAAACACTTCCATGAAAACGTCCAGAAGACTACCAAACTTTCCATAAACACTCCCTGCCAGTGACAATGGAAGCTTACAAGCAACCTGACATCGTTATACGTACGGAAACATAACCTCACGTAAATACACTTGAAAATACACATTAAAAAGTTTATAAACCCAATTTCTATCACTAATATTCACAATAAATAAATGTTTTTAATCATATGCAATATCAGTAACATATATAATTTAAAAGTACATACATAAATATCTATTTGTATGTAACGTTTTTTTCGTCTTGTGAAAATCTCGTTGTATGGTAGGTACTTTGAGACCCTTAATCAAAGAAGTATCGAATCACAAGTTACCCAGTTTAGACGCCTCACAAGTCAGCAGCCAATGAACAGGCGACGTTAGCCCGAGTATGCAGAGCATTGTGGAGTCTATCCTGGAGGTCATTGACCTCACGAATTTTTCCAGGACCTATGTATGAACTGTTTTAAAATATACACTACTGTACTAGCAATAACATTAATAATTAATTGTGTAGTTTTTAATATATATTTTTTTAGTTCATATGTTTTTCACTGCATAAACGCAATGGCAGGATGTCAAACAGTGGTAGGCTGATCGCTATAGTCTGTGTCCTGTAACTTGTCTCAAATTCAATAGTTCCCAAAAATAATTTCAATGGAATTTCATTGTTGTTCTGTCAACAACATCATGGGTTGTCTGTGGTCGCAAGTTTATTCTTTATATGTAGAGCTTAAACATATTGCACTAATCTGCCATATTAGAATTTAACAAGTAGAGGCAATTCTCTACAAGTATTTTCAGTAGGTGGTAGATTGTGATTAATTCTAATGAACTTGTTATGTGGGATCTGAAAAAATTGTTTGCCGTAGAGATGATAATCTTTCTCAAATAATTATAATGAATTTTATTATGATAAATATTATTGATGTTGCTATTTATTGTTTAATTATTGATATAATTATTGTTGGTATTATCTCTACTAATATTTTTAATGCGAAAGTGTGTTTGTTTTTCTTTCTTTCAAGCAGCAACGGAGCAACGGTTCAATATGATTTTTTTGCAAATATATAGTTTTTGCTGGAAAGTGATATAGACTACATATAATTATGTAATTACATCCCTCAGGGAGTGAAAAAGGGGCGAATTAGTATTATAATAGAAAATCACAGGAGGTAGGTCATATATACACAACAGTGAGTTGTGTCATATCTCTATGTCCGCCACACGGTCATATAGTAAGGTCTGGCAACTTCCTATCCTTCTCCTTGGCGAAACCCATCCGCTTAATGAAGCTCGCGGCTGTTAGCGAACTAAAGACACTAATAGCAGTTTCGTATAGAACTTCGTCAATAGATGGCGTTGTCTTGAATTTGTAACGCGCTATCGATTGGTGCGTCCATCATCTCTTGCCTAGGCGTTAACTGCTTCCCACAAAATCAAGCTGGGTATTGGCGTCCCGGTTTTGCTAATGCGTAGCCTTTGATGCACCGAGATTGTGCAACCAATAGGACTTTAAACACAAAATTTCCCGTTTTCAAGTGTATGTCATACAGACTTATATTATGATGTTTTTAGCCCGGGCAACGTCGGGTACTTCAGCTAGAAGTAATAATAATGCTATTTCAATGTCAAAAATGAGGAAAATTACTGCAATGAAAAATAATTTTAATGACAAGGGGATTCGGGGTGATTATTTAGGGTCGAAGCCACGTTAGAAAATTTTCGATATCATGTAATTGTTCACACGATGCGGTTAGGGAAGCGGGCACTTACTGCTTGTGAGACCCGTCAGGCTGCGGACACGGTGTAAACACGGTTGCGTCACGCGGCTCTGGCGACAACCCCCCCCCCCCCCCCCTGCTACTTCCCCTAGCTGACCCCTCAGCGGCGGGCAAAGGTCGGCGCTCATGGTCCGTGGCTTCCTGGCCGTGCCGGCTCGGCGACAGCCTACGCCTCCAACAATGGCCCGGTGTTACAACACACTTAAATAACGGTTTAGGTGTCGAACATGCTACATCTGTATCCTAAACATGTTCACAGTTCACGATAGGACACGGCCAGTCCCTCATTTTTAGGCAACGGATTTTTGATGTCCTATCTGTTGCCGTCCTGTCGCCGAAATTACGCGCATGCGCAAAGCTCACTTTTTCGCTGATTTCGTTCAGATGGCTGAATCGCATCTGGCGCCATTAACTCGTATATATTCATATTTAAGATCATGGGGGGACCTACCAAGCGTGTTTGTGTGCCAAATGAAACTTTATTTTTGCGAAACTATTCTGGAATTACATTTTGAACACTTTATTAGTCATAACAAGAAATAATCGCAACTTTTAAAGTACTTGAGAAAATTTAAATTACACAATTTAATTCGCACGATTGTGCTGCTATCTGTAAAATATTTGGCGCATCAAAGGTATCGATGTTTGCCAAACGTCTGCTAGAATGAATTGAAATAAGTTTCTAGCCTCGTGGAGGGCACATTTTATTGAAACGATTTCTCTTTCGTTACCTAGCAGAGATTAGGTTTGGACACTTTATGGCCCGCGAGTTAGGTTATAGTTGTATCCCAACAAGACAGTGCTTATTAGCTACCTTACCCGAACGTCTTGGAATACCGCCATAGTGTGATTAGCATCTCATTCCAAATTATTTTTCACCAATTAGTCATTCTAATGGCAACACGCAGTAATACATACTTAAGTCAAAATATTTGATAACTATTTTTGAAGGCAACACGATAGGAGTTTGAATTTATAAATCGTATCTACAATGATATTAAATCGATATTCTTAAAAAATCCAAACCACGATTATGCAAAATTTTCCTTTAATTATTACGGAAATTAGATTCCCTCTTAGTTTAAGTGTACTCAGTAACATGTCACTGTTCATCATTTACAATAAACCTTATGTAAATTATGTAGCTACAATTGAGTGTTTCTCTCGTATTTCATTATCTGAGTTCGTTGTGCATATACCATATCGTTTGATTTTTTCCCCTCCTTTTTTCTCGTGTGTATTTTAAGGAGAAAAAAAAACCTCTACATTGTCATATTAACCACAACACAATTGCCACATAACTCTAAAGAGGATATTACATAGATGAATAATGTTAATATGTACTTCCAGGATATTAAAAAATGGCACAAACCACTTTCTTTTCTCCACTGGTAAAGTTGTGCATCACGCTTCTTCACAAGCCTCTTCACGAATACAAACTGTTCGCTACTTCCAATAGCCAACACTTGAGCTGTGCCTAACAGCACACTGACTTTCTAAGTACACGAAACACTTTTCTTGTTCACGACGTGGTGGGTGGTTCGAGTATGGTCTTGTACTTTTTTTCTTTCCTTTTGGCTATGTCTCACAGCCACAGGAGTATTTGAGCCAGTAACTTTCTGCGAGTAAATTATTAATAGACAACTAGTCTCTTAATGTGTAAATTTGGATGCATGGGTTTTCTGTGTATACATTAAAGAACCAGTTTTATGCCTGAATGTTCATAGGGATGAGCGGCTAGCATATTAAATACAATTAATCTTACTCCTAAAACCATCACACATTTGAATTTGAAAAGGGTAGGGTAGCTACAACATTTCTTATCGTAGATTTATTTTAATCTTATTATTTTCAAAATATATTGACGTCCTTTCCTTATGCCGAAGACCATAGCGGGTATCGACCTACAATCTAACAACTCCTGCAATCACCCTTGGCCTAGTTGGAAGTTAGATACGTTTACTAAACCACCGAGGGAGGCTAGCATATGTCGTAGAGCTCTATGTACCTGAGTTTCAAACTGCTAGGGAAGGGAAGAATTAAGTGCGATGGAAAACGTCACACACGTACACTGTTAAATATTTATCCTTAAATTTACGAAGAACACCGGTTACAATTTATCCAAGGATCTTAGTAAACTCACGGATATCTTCGTAAATTTACAAGTACTGAAGTTACTTACATTAAACATCACTTCACAATAATCATACGTTAGTAGCTTTATCAAAACGCTCAAAATCTCGTGCTCACAAATCAATATTATTCATTTGTGGTTCTTTAAATGATTCATGCAATGGGGAATTTTGGTTTAATACGTTTTTTGGACATACGCCATTGTAGTTTTGCACTGTTTGTCATGAAAAATCATACAACCCACAGAGTACAATCATAAATCAGCTGATGCCGAACAGATGGACCTGTTTAGGTTCATTGGGTTCATCTGTTCGGCATCATTTGGTTTAGGCTTGTTCTCTGTGGGTTTATGTTATCAATTAAATTTCTTATTTTGAATTATTGAGTGTTTTTTCATGACAAACAGTGAAAAACTGCAATGGCGTATGTTCAAAAAAATATTTTTAATTAAATTCATTTTTAGTGCTCGCAACCCTGTTCACTGCAGAACACGGGATTCGGAAGTCAGAATAGTCGTTGTTTCTATAAATACCCAGTTGTTATCTGGAACTACGAAGACGCCTTAGGTTATTTGAAGTGCATTCTTGTAGGAAAAGTCCGTCAATTTACCGTAATTTCTAACAGTGCAGTTTGAAGAGGTTTTTGAGGAGTGGATTAGAGCGGTTCGCAGCGTTGTGAAAGTTGGTCAAAGCTGGGTTGTCGGGAAAGGAAAAAAAAAATATTTTTTTTTCTGCTGCTCACGGGACTGCAACAAGGGACAGCAGTGTCGCTGGTCGGCCAGTGACCATCACGAGTTACGGTTCTCCTGTTCTCCTGTTCTCCTGCCGGCTGCGGCGTGAGGCGGTGACCCGGTTCTCTGCTGCTATTCTCGCGCACAACCCCAGCAGGTAGCGCCGCCTTTCTCTGACAGCTGACTGGCAAGCGCCGCTCGCTCACTGCTACGTCACCGCCGCCGATAAGTCATTGGTAGAGACCGGGAAAATTCGCGGATTCATTTCGAGATATGTTAACGTTCGAAAAATGATACCATTGTGCTGCTTCTGTCATTGGTTCACTTTTAATCTGGAGGACTGTGGACCAATAATAGACCCCTCAATCATAGAAGAATCGAATCACAGGCTACCCAGTCGAGACGACTCGCAACTCCGCAGCCAATGAACAGGTGGCATTTGCCAGAGTAAGTACGGGATTGTGGAGACCATCGTAGAGGTCATGCAATCCCCCAATTTTTCCGGTCTCTAGTCATTGGTCATCCGGGGCATTAAGTTGTGAGCGATTCCAGAAACAGAGGTTCCTATAGCTCGCAATGTGCATTTAATTTCATACTAGCTGCAGTACCCGGCGTCGCCCTGGCTGAACGCAGGGCGATATGTTTATGTCCGCCAGTTGAAGCAAAATTGACAGCGCTATATGACAGTGTAGTGGACATAGAGAGAGAACATACAATTGCTGTTTGTATGACTATGAAATATGATTTTCTGTTTACCCATGGCGATCGCTTGAACGGTTTATAAGTTGATGCGCTGCAGCGCCATCTAGCGGCGAGTTATGGCAAAATGGATATCCTGAAAATATTCTCCGTGTTCAAATATCCATGTATACCAAATTTCATGGCGATCGGTCAAACAGAATCGGATGTTATCAACGTCATTCATACGAACATCCTATTTTATGTATGTATATAGATGCATCCCGCAAATTTGTTCAAATCACTTGGATGAACGGGCAGGGCGCGTGCTTCTGTGGGATAAGTTAGGCACACGGGACTATGTAAGTGCTGCAATTTTGTGTAATGCTAGAATAAAGTTACTTTTTCGTTTCATCGACGGGGGTGGGAAGTTCCCCAACAGTTAAATCGGCTCTAACTGGCGTGATACAGTGCCGTGTTGGTGTGCATCAGAAGCCTGTAGGTGTGCTGAAATTTAATATGCCCTAATTAATCTCGGGTGTGGCGTGTAGTGTAAAGCTATACGAGCCGCTCCAACAAAACCCTCTAGACACATGCATGGGTAGCTAGTCCATATGTGTATGTCGCAGGTAAGTAAGGCATATTATCGCGTGTTGATGTGGAGAGAAATTTACAAGGTACCGAAACTACGGAGTGCTTCGTCACTTTGGCGAACAAGCGCTTTTATTTGCGCATCTCTACTGTCAGTACGTTCTCCACGTGACAATATGCACGTGCGTATTTCCGCCCTAAAGGTGCTCGCTTGCTATCCTAATCGCATATCTGTTTAGCCCGACTTCCTGTTTCGTATGCGATCGTCGGTTAGTTGTATCCGCCTCCCTCTCTGTTCTCCGACCTAGTTAAAGTCAATTAATAATCTATTTCTACTTACAATTTACTTGCAGAAGTTTTAATAATTTCTTATTTAGATTGTGTCATCTTTGCTTCGAATACTATTTAAGAAACGTTAAACACGAGTGTGTGTGTGTGGCAGTTTCTTTATCGCTCACTGCAGCGTATCTTTGTGAGATTAAAAATTGTTTAATTAATATGTAGGATTTCTAAACATAATAATAAATTAGATACATACAAAATAATATAGAGTAAAAGTTTGTGGTTTTTCCAGCACTTTGTGGAAGAAAAAAGTGTTTTTTTTTTTTGCATGGCGGTCTTAGTCAATTTTTAAAATATATAAATATAAATATAAATATAAATATAAATATAAATATTTAAATACTAAGTTTAATCGTGTGGGTTCATGTTCAAAGTAAGTGAACTTTGAACCTGTAAATTTATGAAGATAACTATAAATTTATGAAGTTCCCTGATAATTTGTAACCATCGTTCTTCTTAAGTTTAAGGTGAAAATTCGTAACAGTGTGAAGGAATGTGTGGTCCTTCTCCGCGTCAGCGACATGACTGCGAGCATAGAGTAAGTAAAGGGAGAGGCGCCACTCCCATAGTAATGATCGTTTGCTTAAATTTGTAAACAAAACCCTTGCGATCATACCATTTCTTTGCAACTTGACAACGAAAAAATTACAGCCAGATACAACCTGAGAAAAGTTTAGCGTGTGATAGTTGGCACCTTTGTAGTCGTCATATTTTATATTTTTTTGATAAAGGCTACTGATATTGTAAAATTGCTTTATGTTAGTCCTTATAATGGGACGTTAAACTATTTCCGCAATAGAAAAAAAAAGTTTTGAACTATGGTAGATTCGAACTCTCACTTGTCAGTTTCGAGCTAAGACGCCTTTACCCACAAGACCACCAGTCTATCTTGAAATTAGTTCAACAAGTGTATGTACTTATATTATATTTTTCTGCACTAGTAAAGTCCAAATTAATTATACAGCCAGATTGAAACTGATGATCGTTTAGTAATTAATTTTATTTCTGTTTATTATATTTATTTTCCATTCCATTTTTAATTTTTTTTTTTTTTAATTTTCAACTTCAAAAACTACAGTAGCAGCCCTAGCAGGTAATATGGAGAACGACAGGCCAACGTGCTCTAATTTTCGTTTTCGGCAATATGCCACGCATCATCTATTTTTCAGTGACATTTAAAAAATATATACTTTTACTTTCAAATCCCATTATTCCCACGAGACAATACAAAGATGGCCGTATGTAATTATAATAACTGGATATGTAATAAACTAAAGAGATCAAAACTTGTAATTTTTTTTTTCCGATGTTGGTGAAACATGGTATGATCTCATTTTTAAGGATTCAGTTTGTCCTATCTACTGTCACTGCGAGGTATGGTGTGCGCCAGGCTAGCCCCTGCCACCTCCGCGGACCTGGTGTTAGCACGCCCAGTGCTGCCACCTCGCTGCCACCCGCTCGGGCAGTCGCGGCAGAAAAACCTTTCATTACGGTCGCGCACCCATTGACCTGGATAGCGGGCGAGAGGTGAGCGTGGGCCCTGCCGATTTGGGACACTGGGGCACCCCGTCAAGAGTTGGAGATGCATGACTGCAGCATTGCCGGTATTATAAATACTGTCTGATACACCTGCGCTTCGCCACTGCCGCGAAAATGATGGTGTGGTGCTCTTCTTGCGTGCCATTTCACAGCCGTCTACAAAGCCCTTCAAGATGACTTCGTCATGACATGCCAAAACGACGTGCGTACCATAATTTTCATTAAAGTGGCTTCAACTCAGAGGTGTCGGTATGTGAGGCCACGAAAGCTTAATATCTTAATTAAAGTAAAAAAAAAGGGGGTGGTTGTCTGTAAAGTCGGTTTACGGACGATAATTTAACGTGATAACGTCATAAGAAAACAATGATGAAAAATTACATACTTTTTAATTTTCAAATATTATTTACAGTTTTTGCAGATTTAGTTTAAATAATTTGTTTAAATATAATCACGAACAATTAGTTAAAAAGCCCGCCTTAACCTGTTTGATATTATAGAAGATTTTCTCGCACGGTGGTTGGTCGGTTCTTGCACGCTCGGCTCAGGCGGAACGTGACAATGAGTCATGCTTTTTCGTGCGTGTAGCCGGCGTTCATCGATTTATAAGACGTTATCACGTCAACAATGTCACAGGTAATTGCGATTTTGAAAGAGAATAAGAACATTCAGGCAAATCAGTCATATCTCTCGAAACAAATGAGGCCGCAAAAAAAAAAAAGCTATACAGATTGCAGTAATATTACGAAAGCTATACAGAAAAACAGCTTCTAAGAACCAGTCATTAAAAATTAAAAACAAATTATAATGAAGCAAATGTTAGATAAGTATACGCTGGATATTTGTTTTTGTTCATGGCACGTATGAGCGAATGATTAGTTGCATTATAAACTATAAGCATGCGCTTATCCAAGCATGTTGCGCAAGGCACGATCTAACCAGCAAACGGCAGAGCGTAGAGCGTTCTCGTTTAGACGAACTTGTTCTATGTTGTAAAAATATTTAGACACTTATTAAAAGAAAAGAGTACCAAAGGACTGGACAGACAGTAATCATAGACAGCCGTGTGCAGCTATGCAAAGCAACAGCGCGGATATATTATTTTTATATGTTTATGCCTGGTTTATATATTAACTAGCTGCAGTACTTGGCGTTGTCTGGCCATTTATTGATGAAGTTCAAAACGGAACTAGCCGCCGCGAGTTCCACTAAGCGATCGTGTCTTGTCAAGGAGAAGGATAGGATGTTGCCAAACCTTACTATCATACCGTGGGGCGGACATAGAGTAATGACACACACTCACTGTTATTATATCTATGATCTATGAATATCTGTTATGAAAATTAATGTACCCACGGCGATCGGTTGAACGATATGGAAGTTGATGCGCTGCAGCTCCATCTAGTGGAGAGTTACAAAATAATGGATGATATAAAAACCTTCTCCATGAACAAACACTTCGATGTGCCAACTTGCATTGTAATCGTAAAACGGTGTCGGTGTTTATCAAAGGCATATATACAAACACACATAATTTCCCGTAAATCACAAAGAGAATACAAAAAAAAATATTTTCAATATGCTTGTTACAACTTAATTATAGCCTATGTATTGATGCTTATTTTTTACCTAACCCAATTCGATTTCAATTTTTAGTAATTTCCAAACCTAACACTTCTCTTTAAATACAATATATTTTTTTAATACATAGTTGCATGCTTGGCTGAATGTAGAGCAAACAACGTGTAAGTTAAGTTAAATTATAAGTATTCATGGAGATGACTTTCGTTTAAGTTAGATAAGTATCCGATGGTCTTTAAACGCCGCTGCCTGCGCGTAATAACAGATAATGGTCAGACCTGTAGCAGGAATGCGCGCGCAGCACCTGTGTTCCGTTACATGCACCGAGGCGCCTACAAGCACACCCGCGAACACAATCCGCTTCTTATGAGCGAGCGTGCCGAGCTACTGGGTTCTCGTGATGTCTTCTTCTGAGCGAGTGAGCTCACAAGAGTGGCCGAGCTACTACGTTCTCGTGATGGCTTCTTCTGGGCATGTGTGCTCACAAGAGTGACCGAGTTACTGGGTTCTCGTGATGGTGTCTTGTGAGCGAGTGTGCTCACAACAGTGGTCGAGCTTCTGGGTGCTAGTGATGGTGTTTTTTAAGTAGTGTGCTCACAACAGTGGCAGAGCTACTGGGTTAACTTGATGGTGTCTTCTGAGTTTGTGTTCTCACAACAGTGGCCGAGCTACTGGGTTATCGTGATGGTGTCTTCTGAGTGAGTGTGCACACAATACTGAAGAGGTACTGGATTCTCGTGAATGTGTCTTCTGAGTGAATGTAATCACAACAGTGGCCGAGCTACTGGGTTCTCGTGATGGCTTCTTCTGAGCGAGTGTGCTCACAACAGTGGCAGAGCTACTGGGTTCTAGTGATGGCTTCTTCTGAGTGAGTGTGATCACAACAGTGGCCGAGCTACTGAGTTATCGTGATTGTGTCTTCTGAGTGAGTGTGCTCACATGAGTGCCGAGCTACTGGGTTCTCGTGATGGCTTCTTCTGAGTGAGTGTGCTCTAAACAGTGGTAGAGCTACTGGGTTCTTGTGATGGCTTCTTCTGAGCGAGTGTTATCACAACAGTGGCATATTTACTGCGTTTCTCGTGATGTATTCTGAAAGAGTGTGATCACAAGAGTGGCGAGATACTGGTTTCTCGTGATTGTGTCTTCTGAGTGAGTGTGCTTACAAGAGTGCTGAGCTACTGGGTTCTCGTGATGGTTTTTTCTAAGTGGGTGTGCACACAACAGTGGTTTTTGAGAACAGTTGTGTATTTACATCTGCAATGATTTTGCGTATCCAGTTGTTATATGATAGTGCCCAATGTCTTATTGTGATGCATTGTTTAAATGTTTAAAACCTCACGCCCTAACGATTATTTTGACACCTGTAAAAGATTTCCGAGCCAATGGTAGGCATGATCGGTGAGCCGCGATTCGCCGAATAATAAAACACAGCTGAAACAGTACTTGGTTTGACACTCAGGACTCAGCTAGTGCGGTGCCAATGATGTTCGAGTGAGCATTTGACTTATAAGCTTACCCTGACCAAAATTAATCCACTATGGTGATTAGTATCCGCTAGTGCTGAAATCAAATTGTACTTAGGTGTAAGGTATCTAATTTTCCTTCAAGGTTCAAACGATTATGAATCCACTCTGTGGAAACTTTCGGAATTGATCCCAATCATAGAGCGAATAACGGTAGAGCGCGCGCGTGAACTGTCCGCTAACAAATTGGTGAGTCCAACCATTGAACACAGTTGGTATATCGTGAGGTTACAAAAATTTCATGACGTCATAACACTTTGTATTTTGTGTTCCAGTTTGGAAATTCTTTGGTGGAATGTTAATAGTACATTTTAACATGCACAGTGTCGAATAATAAATGTATGTACTCCGATGCCCGAGTGTTCACCAGCAGGTGCACTGGGGGATCACAAAGCAAGGATGAGAAAGAGTCGTAACTCAATGATATAACTAACGCTCTTATTTTCTTAGGAAATCAGCGAACTGTGGGATATTTATATGCAACCTAACAATCTAAAAGTCGTTAAATTTTTGAAAATAAATGTTGGTAACCTTGATTTTTTTTTGTGGTCGTTCGTTGCTGGGAATATTCACCATATATGTTTGAGATTATCCATTTTGCAATACGGGACAGGAAAACACTATGTTAAAAAGCTTTATCTTTTGTTTTAAAAATTTAAAAAAAAACTGCATAGCAGTAAAGTATGAGTGTTGGAAAACGTAACCTTAGTTTCAATTGCAAAAAATACACTCGGGCACACGCCTGCACAGGTGCACATGGCAGCCATGCTTATTTCATTGCTACCAAGATAAATCAACATTGTCAAAAATCATTCAAAATTATAATATTTTGCAACCATACTCAATACGCCACTCCGTTAATACATCATTCTTTAAATTCTGATCTAACAATGTCTTTAAAATTACTTTTTTATTTAAGTTATTATGTTTAAGAAAATTCTATTTTTTTCTTTATATTTAAAACTTTATTTTATGATGTTGGCATTTCTTAACCGCACAGTATTTCTTCAGTGGCCGTATTCCGCTTGTACAGTCGCGCCCCGCTGTGGTGGACACCATGCTCAGTACCGCAGTCTCCCTCGACATCGCTCCATGCTCCGTGGTATCGCCCGCCGGAGGTCGGCTGCAGCGACGACCTCCCCAGAAGTAACGGCGCCTGTTCGAAGGTGGCCAAGTCACGCCCGCGGTCACGTGGTGCTGGCAGGCCACGCCCCTCCCTCGGGCAGGAGCCGCGCTGGTTCATACCTGTTGTCCTTACCGTCGCTCAACACTTGGGGTCTACCGCGGGAACATCTCATTGGCGCAAGCTTGTTCGTGTCTGTAGCATTTATCTCACTAACCATCATCGGTAGTCACAATCGGTTCGTGGAAACATCCTCGGATTCGTTTCGCGATAGTCTAAAATTCAAATACACGCACATTTAAGCTGCTTTTGCTATTTTCTCACTGTTCACCTGGATGACTCTGGACCATTGAGAAAACCTCAACCAAAGAAGTATCGAATCACAGGCAAACCAGGTGAGACAATTCAGCAGCCAATTAACTGATGTTATTTTCCAGAGTATACAGAGGACTGTATAGACTGTCCTGAAGTTAATCGAAACCGCGAATTTTTTTTCAGTCCCTGTTCATGGATTCATTGGTAGAAAATTAGACTTGAAGCACATATACATATGCTACACGTTGATGATTGGATTACAGTCCCTTTACGAACCCGAGCCAGTCATAAACAAGCAGAGTGGTCACCCATTCTCGTGTAACCCGCCGAAGGATGTGACCTTGTTATCTACCAATAAGCACTCTAAAAAGACTTGATCATAGTCAAGTTGAGTCAAGCTTGGATTGAAATGAATCCGCGACTGTGGCTGTAATTATTGGTTATGACTGATGAAATAAGCTTTTTGAGTTAAATAAGTACTTAGAGTTTACGATAAACACAGTATTAATTATATTATAACTATAGATGTAAGATAGGTGGAGACGGCTTAGTTTGTAGTTTGAATTCGATTCATTTTGGTATATGTGGATGTATTTTATTTACATTTGTATCTTTTCAAATTATTTAGGTTATTTCACATTAATATGTGCAGTAAGGAAACATTATTCCACACGTTTCAGTTCTTTCCATCGATTTATTTCGTTACAATTCAAGCATTTAAGTACGTATAAGTACTATTTTTCCACTTGTGCATTGAATGACGAATGATGAACGCGCGATCAATTACGAGGTGTGGTATAAAAATACGGTGAATAATTTTACTATGGAAAAGAAAAAAGCTTACATCAAATTAGAACTAATCTCTTCCAAAATACTCTCTTTGGCTAACGATGCGCTCTCGTCCCAATTTCCTGATTGAAAGCATTTCTGGAAGGCCGTCAGCTGCTCCGTTATGGTCCTCTCGATGTCGGGAATGGCGTCAAAACAATTTCCTCCAATCACGACCCATTTTTATGGTCTCCGTTTCGCAAACAAAACTTAATCTGAATGCGACTGTCAAGTTACGACTTGTTCAAACTTGACACTGACGATCTCAACGTACCAGGATATCGAACTTATTCCTTCAAATAGATGTAGCGTCAGCAGCTGCTGCTATAAAAATTAATTCACAGTATTTTTTGATTACACCTGGTATGTGAGAATAAAATAATATTTTCAAAGAACTTTTTTTTGGTATTAGATTGAATTTGTGGTTTAATTCCTGCAATTATTGACGTCTCTGCAGAAGCATGGTTGCATCAGCGTGGCTACGAAGGTGCAGACAAAGGTCGCAAGCCGGTAGAGCAGGCTGTGAAAACACGTCAAGGTTAACAGAAAAATACCGCGAGATCTTGCCAAGGTAATATAGCTAAGTAAGTTTTTTTTTCTTTCGGAAAACTGGATATGTTCTGAAAACGTTTATTTTCTTTTGAAAAGTAGTTTCTGTATAAAATATTAATTTTTAGTAAATGTTTATTTGCTTATGTTTCTGCCTGTTGGACACGCATATAGTTAAATTGATGTAAATAAACAAATGGCTAGTTTTCATACTCAGTGACCGTTCACACTACAGTCCTGGAATGAAATACCAGGGAAAATATAACTGCAGTAGCAGGTGGTGGCTCTGTAATGCACTGGGCAACGTCGCGAATAAAACAGGCAACTGCCTAGGCTTCAAAAATTTCATGTTCGAGTCACGGGAGCCAGGAAGTATAAAATACATTTTAAACGCGATTCCGCAAAAATAAATACCAATGTTACAGTGTTATCAATCCTATCAATCGCTTATATTTTTTTTTTGCTGTAAACAACAAATATGTCAGAAGGTAAAATGGGAAATTAGCCAATGGACAGAAATCACCGAGTGACTATTTCTGCAGAATCTTGAGGTCTATCAGTCGAAGTCAAATCACGAGAGACCGGAAAAATTCGCGAATTCATTTCGAAATAAGGCTAGACTCCAAACTCGATCACCTTTATTCTGCTTCAGTGATTGGACTACAGTTTACCTGAAACAGCGAATATTTCAGACCCACGTAGCCATAGCCAACTGGGTAGAATAAAACAGTTTTCAGTAGCAAACCATCCTGTGGGAAAGAACGCGTGGGTAAAGTACATATATAACTTATAGTTTTAACATAACACGAAAATAATTCGCGATAATTCAGGTCTTTAGCGATGGCCGTGGAAATTACATCTGTTTGCGGAATTTTTTGATGACGTCACAATCCTACTCACATTCGAGGAACGTTAGTAGTTCATGGACTGTCACAACCACGCGGAATGAGTGCCTAGCCGAGATTTAACCGTTCTAAGTGGCTCAGTGATTCTAGGGCGGATCGAATCACTCGAGGAGATGAAATGCACATTTGTTTGAAGACCAGCCTGGTGATAACTAGGAAATGGAAAAATTCGCGGGTTCAGTGGCCTCCGGGATGGACTCCACGTCGCCTGTTCATTGGCTGCTGACTTGTGAGGCGTCTAAACTGGGTAACTAGTGACTCGATACTTCATTTATTGGTGGTCTCTAATTGCGCAAAGGTCATACAGATCAACAGTGAAACAGCAGCAGTAGCAGCACTGAAGTATATTGATTTGAATTTTAGCATATCGCTGAATGAATCCTCCATTTTTTTTGGTCTCTAGTGATAAGTGACAGGTAGAGCCACTATTATTTTGCGGTTACATTTCGCTCCAGGCTAGGTCCAACTTGCCCATAGGTATACATAATCACGTGTTTCAGAGTGCTCTTAGGCCTATAACAAGGTCACCTTCCTTGGCAGGTTGCACGTGATATTTAGTAACCACTTCTTGTTTACAACTGGCTCAGGGTCGTCAAGGTGTGCCAGGAGCTCTGAAGTCGAGTCACCGAGATGAAGTGAATGCTTAAGTGCTTTGAAGCTGCATACAAGTATTGATGTATTTGTCCTATAACACTTAGGTATGTATGGGAGTGCTCACACTGATCTGACTTGCAGTGTCAACATGTGTTATTGCATTGCGTTATGTGATGCCGAGCGCGTCATAACACGTAGTAACACGCGTCAGGCGAAGTTCTGAACTTCAAATATTTTCATCAGACGCGCGCGACTAGCAGTGGAGGAACAAGTGATTGACTTAGAAGATTTTGTACGACATTTAAAGCAAGGACTACAGGAACCAGCAGGCGAGGGGCGAAGTTTGAGAATCAATCTTAGTAGAGAAATTGGAAAGGCATTTTTTTTTACATTTATGACCTATATTACGGCTGCAGCACACTCTTCCTCTTCATCAAGTTCTTCTAGAAGTACAACACTTTCGTAATTTCAACTATCTCACAAAACGATGCACCCTGCAAAATCTGACGACACAAGGAAACATCAGAACAATGTGAACACTGCCGGAGTCTGGACGTGGCATTTTAAAAAGAAACAAAAGCTGACAGCATAGATTGTATGCAGCTTGAGCCTACTCCGCTGTCTAATGAATACGTGCAATAATCGAGGCTCTGATCATAGTGCTTCTATCAACGGGTGTTTGGTTAACACGTTTTCGGGACTCAGCTCCGCCACGCCGGAGAGGCGGGCAGTCCCTGACCGCCCACACCGGCGGGGTCAGTGGGTCAGGATGATGACAGTCCTCCTCCCGGACAGGATCGTGTGCTCCTGGCCCCTGGAGGCCGCAGGGGTCGGCGCGTGGGAGCACAGCTCTAGCAGTGCGTTCAAATTCCGTATCTCTAAGGGCATGCATTTTTCGCAAAAGATTTCTAGAAGATCTGAGAGTTGAAACTTTGTTGCATGTCTGTGCTTCGTGATTAGTTATTTTTTCCTCCAGGATATGTCAGGACCTCGATCACTAGGGATATCTGTATTTCGCGAATACATTTCGTGTCAAGGTACTTCACAAAACACTGTAGCTTTTTCTTAGTCATGGCTAGAGACCGAAAAAATTCGCGGATTCATTTCGAGATAGGCTAGAATCCAAACTAGTTTATTTTCATGCTGCTTCAGTGATTTGACCACATTTTACCTCAAGGACTCTGAGCCAATGGAAGACCCTCAGAAAAAGAAGTATCGAATCACAAGCATCCCAGTTAACGAGGTGTCACGAGTCAGTAGCCAATGAGCAGACTTAATTTGTCCGAGTTCATAGAGGATCGTGGAGTCTATCCTAGAGGTCATTGAAACCACGAATTTTTCCAGTCCCTAGTTATGGCGAATTGTGGGCGTGCATAAGTACGATACCCACATTCTCATTGGCCCCGTCGAGTGAGGGAGAACACCTCTCTCCCACCACAGCCAATAGCTAGGGGGCAGACATTTTCCCCAGAAAAAAAAAACCTGGACGCCTATTAGACTGCAACAAGGTAAACCCGCAGCAACGGTTTCTTCCTTGTTATTAGAGGCCGTCTGCGAGAGAAGCTGCCACTGCACGCACGTTTAGTACTCCTGGACTGTGAGTTCCGAGCCGTGATCAGACTTATTTATGCACAGGGGAAAAAATATTTCGGCCAAGCCACAAATTATTTTTGACAGTAGCGACCCAACCAAATATTTAATGGTAACAGAAAAATAATTTTGCGGTTTCAACAAAACATTCATACGCTATTAAAGCCCATTACTGGAGATACGGAAATTTCGCTCATTCATTTAGTCGTCCAAGTGCTCGCGTCAAATTTCGGGAAGGTCCTTTCGGCAAAATGAAATTGCGAAAGAATGTGATTTCGTCAAATGGCGAAACCAGGCCTGCAAGTCTGGCAGAGAGTTTGCGGTTATTTTGCTGCTGCGCAGTATATAACATTTGCAAAAAAAAATCGCAAAAAAATATTTTCGGCAACTAGATTTTTTAAAATCTTTTAATTTAGTTTTTAAAGAATTGAAAATAAAACAATCCCAGACTTTTTTGTCTGTTATAAAATATGGTAGTTGTTTAATTCCGCTCAATCCGTCTGGCGATTTGCAAGTATTATTAAAATAACTCAATAAATATGTGAATAAAATTCCAGATTGCCAAATTAATATTTTTTTTTGGGAATTTTCATAAAATATATTTAAATGGGTCTGGTAATATTTTATAACCGACAAAAAAGTCTGGGATTGTTTTATTTTTAATTCTTTAAAAACAAAATTAAAAGGTAAAAAAAATCTAGTTGCCGAAAAAATATTTTTTGAGATTTTTTTTTGAAAATGTTATATGCAGCGCAGTAGCAAAATAACCGCAAACTCTCTGCCAGACTTGCAGGCCTGGTTTCGCCAATTGACGAAATTACATTTTTTCGCAATTTTTATTTTGCCGAAAGGACCTTCCCGAAATTTGTCGCAAGCTCTCCGACTATTAAGTTAGAATGCAAACCTTCACACTCTCGCATTGTGTTCATGATTGGGACCGCAGTTATTTGGACACGCCCTTCTACGACCGTGAGCCAACGATGTCCAGCTAGGAGAGGAGTAAGCGAATCAGGTGGTGCCAAATAACAAGGATAAAAATTTTCTCGCTAAGAAATCAACCGGTGGGAAAGAAAACATGTGTTGAGCACACCTATTGACTTTGAATTCTACCCTGAAGCCAGTCGAATCCGCATAATTTCCGGGTATAAAGCCATTAGTTATTTGTCTCTCTCTCCCAAGTGTTGGTCCAGGATGGTAGTTCTGGCTCGTGGCTCGCGGTTCAGCTGTGGAGCGTGGTTGTTCTGTGGCGTGGTTCACGCAGCATGACTCGCTTTTATTTCACTCGGAGAAGACGAGTGCTCCGCTCGCTCCCTGCCGCGACGTGGTAGGAAGCGAGGAATTATTGTTTTATCTCAGGGAAGTGAAAGCTCTGTCGAGCCCAGCATTTCTCGCCACGGCTGCGGTTCGCGTGGTTGCTGGAGACGAGTCACCGGCGACGTTCTTCTGTCGCCTCGAGTCGTGTCGCCCCGCCGCCGTTCCCCGGGTGTCGCTTCCGTGCTTTCTCCGTGCTCATTGGCTCTCAGCCACGAGAGCTTCTTGAATAGTCCGTACACTGTCGCCGACACATTACTTACGGCGTCAAAGAAAATATTGCGTGTACCGGACGTAATTTGGTGTCTTATCGTTCCAGATAAATGTATTTCACGAAGACGTTTCGGCTCACGATATTTCTCAAAGTACAGTAGCTTTTTCTCACTGTTGTCGCTATTTACAGGCGAGTTAAGGCGTGCATTGGCTCAGGACGGTGCGAAGAAGAATCTCTCACAGAACACAGCCATTAATAAAAGAAAATCGTAAAAATATGCACACTTTGTCGAATCCCACCGAACAGATGTTTCTGAAGCATTTATTCATGTATTTACATATACATACATACACACATAATATTTCTTCCAACTACCAATATCCAACCCAATATTGGTAAAACTAGGGGTATTATTAGCTTTATCTTTAAACTTTGTTAACTCTATGGTCTTGGGCTTTTTTTGAATTAAAAACTAGTTTCCTGAGGCTTATATTTCTTTTCGATATTAGGAAATTCATGCAGTATCCTGACTCTTACTTTCTTGATTTCATTGTTGCCAACAAAATAACACAATTTCCTTCTAGAATAAATTATTCCCGCGAAACACAGTCGTGTATACAATCAAAACCGGATTTTTTGCAAGCGTGAAATGTAGCGGACGTTGCTGCGCACCAGTAGGTTCCGGAATACTCTATCTAACTCCCCCCTCCCCCTCCCGGTCCCCGCAGACACTTCATCATCTCGCAGTTTCAACCTTCATCTGCCTCTGAGGACCCCGATGTCGACAAGACTTCAAGACTTCCCCGGTCAACATCAAGTCAAGACTTCAAGACTTTAAATCCTAACTTGTTCATTCATTCTCGTTACGTAAACTCAGGTCGAGAGGTATTGGTTCATGGAATGCTGACGTATGGTTATTCCAAAATGTACTGCACATGATAAGGTTTCTTTTGTTCATAGAATTACAATTTGTCCTCGGTATTTCCGCGCGTGAAAATTCATTTATATATAGTACACTTGCGATCCAAACACAACGTTAAGCATTGATTTTTTTTACAACAAAGATCCTGGGTAAAGTGACGTAAAGTTGGTCCTACTGTATACCTGTATTCTTCTCGGCGGAGACTAGCCGCGCGCTCCTGCTCACGTGGGCGCGACCAAGGAGGTCGGAAACTAGCGGCGTGGCGACCTCCTTGGGCGGGACCGGAGGCTCGTCCTTGGCCGCTCTGGAACATTCCCGTCGCCCGCCCAGCGCTGGCATTTCGTGCCGGCAGGTGGGTCGCCCACCGCGCGGCTTGCGACACAGACTCCTCGCGAGTGGCCCCTCCGGCTTGGCTCCCACGGGGCAGACGCCTCTGACGGGGCTCGTGGCAGCTCGCGACGGGGCAGACGCCTCTGATGAAATTCGTGGCAGCTCGCGACATGTCAGACGCCTCTGACGGAGCTAACGGAAGCTCGCGACGGGGCAGACGCCTCTGATGAAACTCGTGGCAGCTCGCGACGGGAGACACCTTTGACGGGGCTCGTGTCAGCTCACGACGGGGCAGACGCCTCTGACAGAGCTAACGGAAGCTCGCGACGGGGCAGACGCCTCTGATGAAACTCGTGGCAGCTCGCGACGGGAGACACCTTTGACGGGGCTCGTGTCAGCTCACGACGGGGCAGACGCCTCTGACAGAGCTAACGGAAGCTCGCGACGGGGCAGACGCCTCTGATGAAACTCGTGGCAGCTCGCGACGGGAGACACCTTTGACGGGGCTCGTGTCAGCTCACGACGGGGCAGACGCCTCTGACAGAGCTAACGGAAGCTCGCGACGGGGCAGACGCCTCTGATGAAACTCGTGGCAGCTCGCGACGGGAGACACCTCTGACGGAGCTCGTGGCAGCTCGCGACGGGGCAAACGTCTCTGACGGAGCTCGTGGCAGCTCGCGACGGGGGAGACGCCTCTGATGAAACTCGTGGCAGCTCGCGACGGGAGACACCTCTGACGGAGTTCGTGAGGCCCACCAGCGACAAACGATATCTACTCCCCTCTCTGTAAGCACGCGATACATCTAGTTGTAGTTCTTAGTGGAGGATCGCGGTGGCTGATGACGTCAGAGTGCTCGCATCCCGCGAAGCAAGGCCTCCACTTTGGATTCCCGGCGGAGTCTAACCCCAGCTTCTCGTAAGTGAGAAACGTGGCAGTGGATTTTCTCGGGGATCACCCATTTTCCCCACGCATCCTCATCTCATCACCCCTCACCATCTTCTCCGCGAACCCTAATTTCAACGAGACCTAACGCCCGTATTCATTCGCTTATTTATCGGGAAACAAATAGTCCTGAAACTTATAGGTTAATTCTTACAACAATAGTTTTTTTTTAAATATTTATACAATAAATTTGGATTTAACCGATATTCTTTGATTTAAGTTCATCCCGGAAAAGTAATTTGAAAATAAATACGACTTATGTTATAGAGTGTTTCCAAAGCCAGGTATACGCCTTTGAAGTTGAAGCTGATCTACTTGTGTATTCCAAATGTCAGAGAAGTTATTTAAGATGGCTCACTGGGAATGAGGATGATTTTTAAGTGAACAAATTTCTACATAAAACACAAAACATTTTGCGGCCGTAAAATATCATCGAAATAATTGGGGGTAACACTTTTATTTGTATGATTTTTCTGATATTTTAACCCCCCCCCCCCCCCCTCCCCAACAATATTTGCAATATAAAAACTTTTTTTCAGCTTCCACTGCAAGGAAGGATAATATCCTTGAAAAACATTTTAGACCATAATCAAGGCCATTGAATATAAATATTCAATGTCAAGGCCAAGTATTTTTTCGCGAAAAAAATCTGAACGCTCATTAGACTGTGATAAATTATTCCCGTTATTACAGCGGTTTCTTCCTTGTGATTGGTGATCGTCCGCAAGAGATGTATTCCCCTTATTCGGCCGGGACACTCAGGACGCCCTTGCTTCCGCTCTGAATAATAACAACATAATTAATTTTATTTCCTCTTTCTTTTTACACTTTGACTACAGTTCACCAAATTAAACAGGAAAATTTAACTCACAAAAGCAAGCAAGTGTGTGACTGCATCTAGTCACTTTAATCTATGTACGGTATTTTGACTTATGTAAACATTTTAAAAATCGTAATAATTAAAACATTATTAAATATAAATAACTTACGAAATCTTACATAAGTTTTCATAACGTTTAAATTCAAAAAGAGTAATTTATTTAAATACAAGAATAAGTGTAACATTTTTGTTTCAGAATAAATCTATATTATTAAAAGACAAAAAATATTTTTCATAGTAAAAGTGCAAGTATATGCATCACTATAGTATATAAAACCTTACTTAAATATTACAGATTCTTCGTGTACTAGCAGTAAACATGAATGAATCTCCATCAATCACGAAACCAGTCTCGAATTTTTTAGGTGAAAAATACATGCCACTAACCATAAGTTGTATGTTTTAAACTCATATTTTTGGTGACGAACCTGCAGCATTGCAATTGTGACAGGGCCTGTATTTGACATTCAAGCCCCGGGACCTCTGAGCCCCGCCTCCTTCGTGGCCAGGGGTTGGTGGAAAGGGAGATCTCCGTTTACGCCCTGGTGTCCCAGGGTTACAGCCAGGGGGGAGGTCCAAATCACAGCTAATTAGCTACACAAGTTTAAAGAGAGCTTTATTTGGAAGGATAATTGTAATCCTTATAAGTGAGCTATAATAAATGCATTTCCTCCCACATCTGGCCCAACATGCCTCATACACAGAAGCGGCAGGGATTGTTTGCAAAAAGGCTATGCTTAGTGCCCGTTTGCACACTTTTTTAGTTGTAAGCATGTCTTTCATACTTCAGCGACAAGTGTGTTTCATGTAATATATACATGTATTTATGATTTGTTTAAACGAAAACATCAAACAATTGTACTATGAAAAAAAAACTACTAAAAAAATTAAATAAAAACTAAAATATACAATTTTCAGCATTTTTTTCTCAAGTCAAATCATTACCTAAATTTCTACGTGTAATTGTTGGACTATTACCCGTGGTTTTAGGTAACAGTTGTATTTTGAAACTCATTAAAATAACACGTACCCCTTAAAGAAATGATATAACGGTTGTAGTGGACGCCCTCCTTTTACAAACTCCTGGCCACGGCCCCGGTGACCGGGCCGCCGAGTGTGGACTGTCGGCGGAGGGGAGAGGCGCCGCGCGCAGCTCCCGGCGTCCACGGGACCGTGACAGGAGATGCGCGCGTGTGCTCGTTCTGGCTGGCGAGCGGCTGGAACCGGCCGTAACGCCTGACGCAACGCATCATGGGAAAGGCTCCCGCGAGTGAGACGCGTCAACACAGACACACACGCGCGCGCGCGCGCAGCATTGCCAACCATGAGGAAATTTATCTCCCGAGCAGACGGCATGACCAACCACACCAGAGACTTACACCGGACAACTAACCTGGCGCTTTTGTCACGTCAGTCCGATGGATGGCAGACGTTGTGCCTACTACGAACAATGTTTATATTTAATACAAGTACCAACATTATTACAACGATACTAACTTTATTTTCTCCAAGGAAAAAATTTAAAAACCACTATACAGTGTAACCCGCCCTTCTCGGAGAATGACGTCACTGGAACTAGTTTGTCCTTGCTTCGGCTTTGCTTAGGGTAAAATCACAAGACTGTTTTTGCGAGATCAGAAATAAATAAAACAACCGTTGAATTAAATGATCCAGAAATTTATGCTAGCCCGTGTTTAGTAGATCTACGTTTTAGCACAGGTAATAAATAATATCTGTTTTCTATCGGTATCCATTTGTTTTGTGTTTGTTTTCCTATTAAACTAGCGTATACTTACCATTTATGATGCACATAATGTTATGCCTAGAATTGTTACAGCTTATGATATAAATGTATATAATATACTAAGGTTGGTCCCTGTTAACCTACATACAACTCCACAAATTTTTGATATTTATAGTACCCGCGGGAAAGTTCACATGTTGTTGTCAGCAGCTTGTGACGACTTAAGCCCGATTCGTTTCTTCAGGCCAACGAGAACGCCGTATTACAAAACGTATGTTATTCGTCCGCAAATGACGTAAGTCAAGGTACATATTTCGTTCAACCGTAAGAGTACCTACGAAACAAATTTCAGCGGTTTGTAAACTGCCGTAGTCGTAACGAGCATTCGCGATATCTCAGACGTTTCGCAATGCGCGTGGAAGCTGCAACGACGGCTGCGCTACGAAGCCGTCTTCAGAGCTCCGGGTCTGGCGGCGCTGACAAAAGGCAGAGCTGCGGCCGTTACCTCGTCGGCGCGGGTGAAAGCGCCCGCCCAGGAATGCCAATTGCACCGCCGAACAATCGAACCTGCCCGCAAAATAATGATTTCGTGACCGAGCGGCGCAACCGCAGTTGTTTTGGTGATTGAAACGTTGCGTTGCTGCTGAGATCGTTAGGAGGAGGTTCTGTGCAAATAGATAAACGCCTCGGTTTCTCCAACCGGCAGGCGCACACGTGTAGTAAAATATATACCTATGCAGTACTTTCTAAAAACCTCCTATAAAGACGAGACAAAAAGTTAAACTTCTTGAGCTATAAGCCTCATGAGTCATGAGTAGAGGTAGCCATTAATTCGCGAAATAATTCTACGCCCATTAGTCTGCAATAAAGTACGTTCGAGCCAGCTGTATCTTGCTTGTGAATGGCGACCGTCATTGAATTTTAAAAGAATATTGATTTTTTCACTAAAATCTCATGTAATAGATTACTATTAGAACTGCAATGTTTAGACATAGAACTTTGAGTAATTTTTTTTCTTGAGAATAAAAAAGTGAATATATTATATTTTAGTTTTTGTTTAATTATTTTAAAAACGTTCTTAAGTCAATTGTTTGCTGATTTCGTTATAGAAAGTCATAAATACATACGTGTGTGTGTGTGTGTGTATATATATATATATATATATATATATATATATAATCAAATACAGGTTAAGTTTTTATGAAAGACATGTTTTCATTAAAACGTCTGTAAACCGGAATTAAATACTTATAGAATACTGCAAATCACTGTTCTTGCCGCTTAAGTGTATGAGGTATGTGGGGTTATATTGGAGAGGAAATACATTATTGTAGCCCACTAAGGATTACAGTATCATTCCAAAATAATATCTCTGTAACCTTATGTAACACAGTTGCTATAATTTTCTTATTCTGTCTTTGTTTGTTTTTCCCTTCTTTTAAACCTGGAAGGAAGGGGTAAAGACCCCACGAATCTCGGAACCCCCCCCCCCCCCCCCCCCCCACCCCTTTTTTCTCTCTCTTCAGTATTTACGTCCCTGCCGTTTGCCAAAGAACCATTGCCTTATCTGACCAGGCCATTCAGGACACGTTCGCTTTCCGCGCTTAAGAGTGGTATATAGAGAAGCGGCTACTCAGAATCCGGCGCGAGCAGCACAAAATACTTCTAGCCTGGGCGGAGTTTAGCCTTGGAGGAGTGGCCTACTAGGAGCGCGTCCTGGCGAAATGATGTCGGTGGAGGGGATAGACTCGGTTTACCCTCCCTCACTCCGTGGTCATTCCCTCCTCATGACGGCGCGGTACGGGTCGGGATGTCTCGACAGCATTGCTACCTGCCTGCCTGCCTTCCCCGTACGAGCGGAGCGCCGCGCGAGCTAGCAGTTGCTACACACAACGTTTCATTCAACTCAAATGTCAAATAACGCGAAAAGTATGTTTGTCGTAATGGTAGAATTTTTTTACGCGTGTTTAGTAGTTCATAAGTAAAAAAAAAAAAAGATAAAATGGATTACTATGTTTTTGCTAAAAACACAAACTTTTACATGAAGTGGGAAAAGTGATATTACATCGTAATTTTCGAAGTCACGTGGATATTAAACGTTACATATCCTCCAAGGAACATGAAATTACCTTATTCTGCAAACAAATCTTGCCGAAGTTAAATATATTTTCCGAATCGATGTTATGTATTTTTTATAACTCGCATCTGTCAATGATAGTTGTAAAAGCTTTTCGAAATACATACATATTATGTACTATTTTTTTAAAAAAAGTGTTCGTGTTTTTATAACATGGAATAATCTCATTTGTAATTGTTTCACTTGTGTCATGGCAATGAGTTATCATGCAGGTAGCATATATTTTATTTGGACGTGGTATAAAAAGGCACTATACAAAAAATCGTTACATAATTCCACATTATAAAACATGTATTTATTTCACACGTAATTCATACATTTTGTTTCACACCAATATACAATGTTCATTATGTTATAAAAGACAAATAAATTTAAAAAGAGCACTATAAATTAAACCAACGTGGGCACGAGTTACTTCCAAGAAAGACAAATTTAAAAAAAAAACTGTACGGTATAATAGACATTTTAAACACAAATATTTTTACATCACAAAAACCTTTTTCAAAACAGTTTGCAGAAAAGTCCAACAATCTTAAAAGTATGTAGATGGCCTTTAGAGAGGTATTTAAGAGAAACAAATGCTTAAATAGAAATAATTTTACAAATCCGATACAGTAAACGACAACAGATTATTTAAACAAGTTTAGTAGAATTACACACAAATTGGTTTTTACCTGTGACGCACAAAAAATGTACATAAGCTTTATATTTTTAACTAGACAGGCATTTATACTATTCGATTTAATGCACACACACTTTTAAAACAACAAAACACAGAATTTAATTCAGCTTACCACTGAAGCAAAATATTTTTATGGTCGCTATTATACATTTATTTCGTTTCTCCTTTTTGTTAGGACTTACCAGACAAGAAGTTTATGCATACCGAACACTCTTTTTATGAAATTCTCTTGTTTCTAATTTAAAAATTTTACAAAATTTCTCAATTGGCTGCCAAATGAATTAATTTCCTTCAAAAGTAACAGTTACGAACACCTCAGTATTTATTCACCTAAACAAGCAATGTCTTCTATAATTTTAAACACCATTGCTCACTTGAGCATTTAACCATTCTGGAAAGCTTAACTCAGCTTTAAAATTTACATTATAGGTAAGACATTTTATTTTTTTACATATCCAAAATAATTACGGTAATGATTCTCTAGGTAGCCACTGAACGTGACCACACGGGCTATACTTTCTTATGCACACGTAGGTGCTGGCATACTAAAAATGAAGGTTCATGAAAATGCTTGGCATGGTTAAACGTTCTAGAAACAATGAGCAAGAATAATTTCCAGTATGAAAGGTGATAGTTTATGAAGCAAAGTGAGCAGGCGACTTAGATTGATAAATCAAACAGGTCACTATAAAAATTAGTTTGAATGATTATCCAAGACCAACATTTTCTTGAAAGTTCTGCAAAAGCTTGAAAAATGTTCACGTTTAATGTAACCAGGGTGTAATATTCGGTTTTGTTTTGGACGATCTTCGTTTTCCCATGCATTTTATCTTATGACTTCTGATAGCCTCTGTTATGTGCGGCGGATCCCGAATTTCCATATTTCTTGTGTGTCTAGGATCAACTAATTCCGGAAGAACGCATTGTGTGTAAAATAAAACGAGTTTTGGTTCCATTTTTTTCTTTCCAGAATGTGTCGCCTCTGAAAATTTCCAATAGGTACTTTTAATTTATTTTGGCTCGAAGTCCAGATGCCAAACAAGCAAATATCCCTTCTGGTTATGTGAAGTTGACCCTGGACTTGGTAGAAATATTCAGGATCTTTTTTAAATGAAATGACAGTAGGACTTTCTTCAGAATATTTCAAATACTTTATTTTGCCTTCTCGCATGGCTTCATTTATGTCCATTCCATATGCCGAAGCAGGACACTATTTCTACGAGACGACCTTCGCCAACAAGGCCATCGGGTGTTGCGGCAAGAAATGGGTGTTCTTGGTCAATAAAAAGACCAGCTTTACTTATATTAATTTTTTCCTGGTCTTCTAGCTGTTTGATGACTATTTCTTCGGACTGCCTGCCATGTTGTACTGCTGGAACATTAAGTATGTCATGAGAGTATATTATGGCTCTTACTAGGTTCTAGCAGGTTGTTGTTGGCTTCAAATAGGTTCAAACGTTTTATTACAAAAATTCTAAATCAGCAATAAATGTTTGTTCTAAATACCTTTCTTTCCTGTTGAACACTGCTCATTTCATACGCCATTTTATTAAGTTTTCAACGATGTTAATGTTTTCTATGATGATGGTGTCAGACACTTCCGTGGACCAATGAAAAACACCGCCTTCCGTTTCCAGCAGTTGGATTGGTGGCTGAAGTTTGGCGTACGATTTGGTGACTGTCCTGCAAAGATTAAAACAAAATATATTTGTGACATGTTGAGTATCAAAATTCCAAAAGTAACGAAATTTCCTATTTTGGCTCTTATATTTGAGTACAATTTTATAGTTGTGTGTTCCGCTCAAAATGTTGATGAATTACTCTTTAAAGGTAGTGAAATATTCAGTTAATTCTATAATCCTGCCTATAAACTCTACCACTGTTCGCAAACTAATCAGTAAATGTGGGATATGATGTAAGAGAGTTTTATTGTACACTAATATGACAAGTCTAATTCCAGAATGTAGGTACAGCACGAGATACGGGCATACACATGCATGCACGTACAAACTTGCATACAAAGAAGTAACATTCAAAAAAAAGGAAAGGCTACGTGGAATAATAATAATTTATGTCATCATATATTTACTGAATGTTTTTTGTTTGCAGGAGAGCCATATTGTATATCGTCCTTTACTAGAAAGCCTACGAGGCGAAAATTTTTCGCACTCAATATATTTTATAAGGAAACATGGACAATCACCCAATGACGCACTTGAATATTGCAACATACAGCAGTAAGGATTCCTGGCGTTTTTCCAGCTAGCGGCTACCACAAGTAACACAATAATTTGTTGATAGTCGAACGCATTTGTAAACTGAGACACGCTCAAACAAGGGAAATGAGGTGGGGGATGAAGAAACTGTCTTTTGGAACCGAACACAGTGAGTTATCAATAGCTTGCCTTCCATTCTCGCAATTATTCCCCCACCCTCATAACTTCACCCATACTGATTAATTTAATTATCTTTCGGCTTGTTTTATAATAGCACTAGTATTTTTCACGTCACATGGACTTTTCTTGGACTGAATAAATGCCCTATTAGTTCACTTTTTAAAATTACTAATTGAAATTGATAATCGATGACGTATGTATGGTCGTCAAGCCATAATAACTTTCTATGACTTGCATACAACAGTAATACCGAGTATCTAACTTTTCTTTAATCTGTCCGTAACACTAGGCATATATATATTTTTTTCCAAGAACAAATCCATAGAAGTTAAATTACTGAACTGAAAATTATTTATATGAAAAATTTAAGCCTTTCATTAGACTCTGAACGTAATAAAATGCTAATTATAAATGTTATCGTTAAATACAGTTCGCAGTTTGTGTAGTATAAAACACTGGCTACTTACTCCTCATCAGGATTCAGAACCATATTTTCATTCCCTGCGTTGCTTGATCCTGGTAAAGAAAAATGAGCCGTCAAGTTAGCTGTTTGGGGATCAGTTATTGTGCTGTTGACTTCCTCTTGAACTGCACCATATTCTTCAACTCTTCGGATTTTTCTAAAAAATTAAATTCATTGTACAAACTTAGTTGTAAAATATGTTTCTTAAAATAGTTTTTAGCCGGTTTTGGAATTCTCCGGTGTTCTTTTACATTGATAAAAGAAAAATTAATATCATATCGGTATCGCTATATCTTACCTTTGTTTCTGGTACTCAATCAGATCCGTTGGTCTTCTTTTCTTCCGTTTCGCACTTAAATAAAGTCGCCCTAACTTACCGATTAATTTGTCTTGCTTTTTTTCCATGCGTACCGACTAACAGATAATTGCGTCTTTTTTATATTATGCGAAAGCTCACAAACAGCATTAACGAACCATTGAACGAATCAGCAGACTTAAAAATCTTTTACAATGTAGTTTGCTACCGAGTGAAGATTCTTTTCAAGCTACTCGCCAAGGAAATCTTCTGTCCCATGATAGTCCAGGAAAGATATGAAAAAAACATGGACAAATTGCAAGAAAAGGTTTTTTTTACATCAAAATTCGCAGAAAAATTCGTAGAATAACATATCCAAAATCCACCGAAATCCACTTTCTTTTGGTAACTTTTTTCCGGGTTTTGTCCCGGAAAAAACACGAAATAAAATAATAACTCAAAAACGGTGCATGTGACGACAAAACCTGTAGAGGCAAAAATTAAAGAAGATTAACTTTTCCATAACATATCCAAAGTTCAAGAAAATCAGCTTATAAATTCTGCTTCGTTTTCCGGGATTAGTCCCGGAAAAAATATTAAAAATGAAATAAATCGCAAATTGTGCACTTTACAGCATAATGGTTTAGGAAAAAGATAAAGTAAACAATGTTTATCATAATATATGAGAATTTAACACAGATCAACATTTAATTTTTTTTTTGTTTTTCAGGAAATGTCCCGGTAAAAAGTTATCGAAAGCAAAAAAAACGGAAATCGTGCACTGTACTTCAAAATAAATCGTGAATTAAATTATGGGCAAAAAAATTGCATTATATAATTGACCTTTATTAAATTGTGCTTAAAATTTGTGTACTATTTTCCTGGCTGGTATATGTAGTTACTATTTATACGATTGAATTCCCATTCCCTTGTACTGAGTGATTTTATGTATCCATGTGTTATAACTCTGCAAACGATAAAATATATAAAATTAAATTAAATATGTCATTGACGGAGGATATTTACTTCATCAGTTACCTTGGCCCCATACTGCAACATACAACGAGATCGCTCAGCTGTACGTGAGTTTCATCTTGAAAAATTATGGATTAGCAACTACTGTATTTGATGGATATGGGAAAACTCACAGTACTAAAGACACAGCACATATGAGAAGAACAAGAGGTAATGCATCACCCGTAGTTGAATTCACAGGAGAAATGCATCTATCACTCCGTAAAGATATGTTTCTTTTGAACGAGCGAAATAAAGGACAATTTGTAAGGTTATTAGCAATACATTTACGCGAAGCAGAATGTCCTGTTGTTGAAGCACCAGGTGATGCAGATATTTACATTGTCCAAGAAGCTTTAAAATGTGCAAAATAACAGTTGACAATAGTTATAGGAACAGACACAGATTTACTTGTCCTTTTACTCTACTACTTTGGCTCACAAACACATAACTGTTTGTGTTTAAAAAGTGAACAAAGGCAGAAGAAAACATATCACATTAAGGAGCTAAAGCTGAAGCTCGGTGATGAAATTTGTAGTAATATTCTTTTCTGTCATGCATTCATGGGATGTGACACATCACACATCTATGGTATAGGAAAGGGGAAAACATTGGATCTGCTCCAGAATGACAGTGCCTTCAGGCAACTTGCGAAAGTATTTCAGATAGTATTCCCAGTGTGTCAAAAGAAGACACTGTAAAATCGGCAAAACAGCTGTAGTACGCCTGTACAATGGGTCAAGAAGTGACACACTCGACACTTTGCGTTGTAAAGTGTTTAGTGAGAATGCAGCTACTAGTTCCAAATGTGTACAACCAGAACAATTACCTCCAACTAGTGCTTCAGCTCGTTTCCATTTCTTAAGGGTTTTCTATCAGATACAAGAATGGAAGGGAATTAAGATGAATCCAGAAGAATGGGGATGGAGAAAATGTGGCTACCTTCTCTTGCCAATTTCGACAGACAAGCCAACAGTTCCGGAATGCCTTTTTAAGGTAATCAGGTGCACTTGCAAGGAATATGGTTGCGGTGCATCCAACTGCAGTTCTAGGAAACACGGCATCTCATGTTCTTCGGCTTGTGGAAACTGTCATGGATCAACCTGTAAAAACCGTGAATTACCTCCCGAGGACTGCAATTACTGTGACGGCTTTTAAGGTAGGGTGTTCCTACATATCCATGCAAATTAGCCAGTTTTCCTAACCAAATACACAGATATTTAATGCTGTGACCTTTTAATATACCATTTTGTTCAGAAAAATATAATCTTTTCCAATATAGTTACACATTTTCATTTTTCTCATCGAATAACTAGAAATTCGTCAATGAATTGCTTGTTTTTACCATTTTTTTAAATACATTTTGCGTCACGATTTCCAAAATATAAAACTATATTGGAAAAACTGCATTACTTTTCTCGTCAGATTAATACTCTGGAAGCTGTAGCTATCATAATTCTCGAGAAAATAGGCTAGTAGTGGACGCATGTATAACTGGTTTTAAAAAGGGGTATATACCACTCTTAAACAGGATGATTCTGTTAAATAACATTTAGAGCTTATATGTTGGTAATTTTCCGAATTGTTGGATCAGTTTGTTAACATTAATAGAAATATAAAATCACGTTAATGTTTGTTTAGGTAACCTATATTTTAAATTAAAGTACTTATGTATGTTACCTAATGCATGTTTATTCAGTATTGTGTGTTAGAGTGCATCCCAATGTGTGTATATTTTTCTATTTCTTCTCGATACAGGTCACTGGAAATCTTGTGTAAATTTAATTGTATGGTATGTTTTGTGAGAATGGACGTGTCGAATTTTTCTTTCAAACGATAAGCAGTTGAAATGAGTCTGATTTTGTTTTCTGGAATATAATTTTGGTAGATTTCAAAAACGTTTTAACACATCACTAACTGAAAAAAGGAATATAATTTAAGTGACTTTAGATATATATTATGGAAAATGAATATAGTTCGGATCTGACAATTTGACATGGGATACAATGCTTTCTGTTATTTTGCCTACATATTCAATACTTTTTCCGTGGCCGATCACAAAATAAAATCTATTTACCAGATTTCAGTGAATTTAGGATCTGGTAAAGGAAATCTTGTGTGCTTCTGTTTGTCCCACCGAAACTTTTTCAATACGATGTTCCGTTTTCGTTTTATTGAATTTTTAAAGATTTTCCAGGACGAGTCACAAAAAAAACTATACATATAAAAATATATACATTTATATATATGAGCAGATTTTGGTGAAATTAAATTATATTTAATACAAAAAAAAGTCTTTAATTTTAGTCACGACTTTCTTTGACGTACGATACGTTTTCGATTTGTCCTTTTTTTTCCAGGAAATTTTCTGGAAAACCAAAAACCTATTTTGTGTTGATTTTTGTTAATTTGTAATATATTATGAAAATCGTTGTGTACTTTAACTTTGTCCTGAAACATTTTGCTGTAAAATGCGCTATTTTCAATTTATTTCAATATTTTAGGTTTTTCCGTGACGAATTCCAGAAAACAAAATAGTAGTTATTAGTGTATTTTTGTAAATTTTTTGTATGTTATGGTAAATTTGGCTCTCTTTAATTTTAGTGTCTCTACCTTTCTTCGTAGAACGCACCGTTTTCCAGTTATTAATTTATTCCGCATTTTTCCGGGACAAATCCCGGAAAAAACGTTACCAAAATAAAGTGGATTTCGGTGGATTTTGGATATGTTATTCTACAAATTTTTCTGCAAATTTTGATATAATAAAACCTTTTCTTGCAATTTGTCCGTAAATCGACCCCTTTTTCTCATAAAATGCCTGGACTATGAATCCTTCAGAGAAACGGTGTTGCTGTGTAGCGGGAGGAGGTTGAAGGGAGGAGGGAGGTTTATCACCGTTACAGATCAGCACTTCCCCTACAGCGGGCGACGTTGAGGCGTGTCAGTGTCATCCCCATCCTGCTCGTCTTCCCGGAGCTTGGCATCAACTTTCACGTCGAGCAGCACAAGGCAGACACTAAAAATGCCAAATTAGCCAGTTTTCCTAACCAAATAAACTGATATTCAATGCGGTGACCTTATACTTTTAATATACCATTTTGTTCAGAAAAATATAATCTTTTCCAATATAGATTCAAATTTTAATTTTTCTCATCGAATAACTAGAAATTCGTCAACGAATTGCTTGTTTTTACCATTTTTTTAAATATATTTTGCGTCACGATTTCCAAAATATAAAACTATATTGGAAAAACTGCATTACTTTTCTCGTCAGATTAATACTCTGGAAGCTGTAGCTATCATAATTCTCGAGAAAATAGGCTAGTAGTGGACGCATGTATAACTGGTTTTAAAAAGGGGTATATACCACTCTTAATTTGTTCGATTCGTGTGCCAACAATGGATGTCACTGAACCAGCCAATGTTTCCGATCCCTAAACATCTACTGTAGCTTCGGTAGCAAAGGCGAACATCCCCGTGACTAGGTGGAACCTTCTCTGTCGTCACGACCCGACAGAGTTCATTTGTGCAGCAGTTGAGGTGATGTATTCCCACAAACGCGTAAATCCAGGAGGAGAAGGCAGTGGGCAGGTACATGAACTTAAGATCCCGAGACGAGCTGAGAGTTAAAGCACTGTAGCATCGTCTGGTGTTTCGTGATCTGTAGGGGCATGCATTTTTCGCGAAAAGATTTCGACACTAGTTGAAATTCAAAACACTGTAGTGTCGTCTGTTTTTTCGTGATTGAATGTGTTTCTTTCAGTTTCGTATCTACTGTCAGAACACCAATCACAGTAGTTCAGTGCGTAAGCGTTCCGAGTGTCTCGGTAAAATAAGGCAACGGTTTTTTCTCTCAGACAGCCGCCAATCACAAGGAAGAAACCGCTGTTGTGGGTATAATTTGTTGCAGTCTAATGGGTATTAAGATCTTTTCGCGAAAAATGCCTGCCCCTAGTGATCTGTCGAGTTTCTTTCAGGCACATGTCTAGTGTCAGAACACCAATCACAATAATTCAGCGCGGAAGCAAACGCGTCGTGAATGACCCGGTCGAATTAGACAGTGGCTTCTCTCGCAGACGAGCACCCATTACAAGAAAGAAACCGCTGTCGCGGGCATACCTTGTTGCAGTCTAATGGGTGTTCAGAGATCTTCGCGAAAAAATGACTGCGCCTAGTAATTGGGGTAGCTGCTTTTCACTTTCTGAAGTGAAAAAAATAATTGGAATGTAAAAAAGAAAATTGGCGCGTGTAATTATGTACGCGCGTTGGAAGTTATACTTACTTGACGTAAAAAAACTAACTTTAATTTTGCATGCATGCGTGAGTGTGTACTTCACTCGCAGTTCGGACAGAGCTGGCGCAGTGAAGCCCGCGAACAAGCATCTACGAGTTGTTGATGAGCAGGGGAAGAGGGGGGGGGGGGGGGGGCGACGGGGCCAGGCGAGCAGTGTGTCAGGAAGCAGGCGGCGCGGATAACGGTCTCTGCGCGCGCCGAAGCCAAGGCCGCGCGCCGGTGAAGGGCCCTCCATCATCGCACGCCACTGCCGCTTCCCCCTCCTCACCCCGTCCCCTGCCTACTCCCGCGCGCACCAGTGTTGCCAACTGCTCGCAGTTATTAACACGAGATCACGTTCGCGACTACACTTATTAACGAAACTTTTCTTCAAACCACTTACTTCATCAAATATTTTAATCACTATTTTTGTTGCCAACTTGAAATATTACGTATTTTTTTTACGAAGACTCATTTAAGAAACGTGTAAATGAAAGTAGATTATTCAAATGGTTATTATATATATATATAATTTAAATATGTTTGCACATTTGCCCTTTAGCTCTGGGGTTGAATGTGACATTTTGGACACTCGACTAGAAGCATCTAATAGGTAAAAAAATATACATGACCTGAAAAATATTATTTTTTAAGTTTGTTGTTCCGGTCGATATCTGTCATCCAAAAAAAACAATCATAAACAGCAGTAAAAGGTTACAAAGGAGGGTAGAGAAGAAAACAGTAAAATTCTTTATATGCAACGTTTCTTTACTCACACACGAGTAATTTTAGTTTTAGTTTTGATCAATTTACAAGGAGAAACACAAATTTTCTCATTGATTCACTTTTTCCTCGACATTTTGTTGGATCTTATTACTATATTCAAGCGATTTTGAAATTAGAAATTGGCAATACATTCGATATCAGCTTAGCAAGGACTTGGCTACTCCGTGAAATTGAAACGTTCGACGGTGACATAATCGTTCACCGTGCCGTAATGAAATAAGGCTCATAAACGTAAGCCATAGCTAGAGGCATGTATTTTTCGCGAAAATATCTAAACGCAATAAGGTATGCCTGCGCTAGTGATTGTTCCCTTGTAAAATAAGGCCATACCGCTTCTTGGAGACGGCAACCAATCACAAGGAAGAAACAATTGGCGCGGGAATACCTTATTGCAGTCTAATTCAGATGTTTTCGAGGAGAATGTCTGCTCTAACCGCAGGGAGGGGGAGGGGGGAGTTGCACGTGACTGGTATGTCCTGTAGGTAGTTGTCGCGTTTTCAATTTCCTCTTCGATAGACTCCACAGTCCTTAGTATGCCCGGGAAAATGTCATCTCTTCATTGTTTGCCGACTGATGATACATCTCATTTTGGTGACCTTTGATTCGATCATTCATTTTATGAGGGTTTCTCATAGGCAAAGAGTATTCCCTATAAGTAGGGGCAGGCATTTTGAGGGGGAAAATCTGAAAGCCTTTTAGACTGCTATAAGGTACACGCAGCAGTGGTTTCTTCCTTGTGATTGGTGGTCGTCTGCGAGAGAAGTCGTTGCCTTGTTTGAACGAGACACTCAGGACGCGTTTGCTTCCGCACTGGATTACTGTGATTGTTGTTGCAACCATCGACACGTGCCTGAAAAAATCTCACCCAATCACGAAACACTTGACGCTTATACAGTGTTGTGACTTTCATCTAGTCTTGGAATCTTTAAGCTAAATATGCGTGCCCTTAACTATAAGTAGAGACCGGAAAAATTCGCGGGTTCAATGACCTTCAGGATAGACTCCAATATCCTCTAGACACTCGGGCAAATGCCACCTGTTCATTGGCTGCTGACTTGTGAGACGTCTCGACTGGGTGTTCTGCGAAATTCACGGGTCTCTACATATAAGTAGGGACCGAAAAAATTCGCGGATTTAATGACCTCTAGGATAGCCTCCATTATCCTCTGCACTTCTCAAGTAAACACGCGTGTTCATTAGTTACTTAATTGCGAATCGTCTCCACTGGGTAGCTTGTGATTCGACGCTTCTTTGGTCGATAGTCTCTCATTGGCCCAGAGAGCTCCAGTTGAACCGCGAACCAATAGCAGAACCAGCAGAATTATACACATGTTTGAATTTCAGCCTATCACGAAATGAATCCGCTAATTTTTCCGGTCTCTACATATAAGCTATGCGCCAATAGCGGAAGCAGCTTGGAGTTATTCATGTTGGGATTTTATCCCATCGCGAAAAGAACCGGCGAATGTCTCCTGTCTCTACCTGGCGGTGACTCGCGGTACCACAGGGCGGGCTGTGCTGCGTGTCTGCGGCAGTTTCACACGGCCCCGCGCCGGGAGGGATACGCCCGCCGGAGAAAATAAAACGGATAACAACCTCGCGCGGAAACCGGGGGCCGTGGTTAGTTGTGCAACGTAAACGGACTTTCACACGTGCCCGCGGGACCCGGAGATCTCGGCGCGGCGAGTCCGGCCGACTGTTGCCGAACCTCGCCGACGGCCGCGGCGGGGCGGGCGTGGCGCGCCGGGTGTTCGGTACCGCAACTGATTTCCAGCATTGGAAATTACGGCACCAGTCTTCCACGGAACCTACAATTTCCGGCACTTTCTCTATCTACTAGGTAGTTTTATTTTACTAACCGTGAAGCAATCGGTGATTGAAGTAGTAATAAGTAGAGACCGGAAAAATTCGCGATTTCAAATACCTATAGGATAGACTCCATGATCCTCTATGCACTCGTGCAAATTACTCTGCTCATTGGTAGAGATCGGAAAAATTCGCGCTTTCGAATTCCTCTAGGATAGACTCCACAATTTTCTACGTACTCAGGCAAATGCCACTTGCTCATTGGCTATTCATTCGTGACACTTGTCAACTGGGACGCTTGCGATTCGATACTTTTTTGGTTGAAGGTTCCCATTGGCTTAAAGTCATTTAGATAAACTGTAAGCCAATCACAGAAGCAATATAAATGTACAGTTGTTTGGATTCGAGCATATCGTGAAATGAATCCACGAATTTTTCCTGTCTCTACTCATTGGTTACCAACTCGTAACACCTGTTGACTGGGATGATCGTGATTCGCTAATTCTTCTGTTAAAGATTTTTCATTGGCCCAGAGTCCTTCAGATAAACTGTAGCCCAATCACTGAAGCAAAATAATGTCAAAAGTATTTAGACTCTATCCTATCGCGAAATGAATCCGCGAATTTTTCAGGTCTCTAGTAATAAGTAGTTAGTTCTGAACGATTAAACAAGTTTTGGTAACCAAAAGTAAAAACGTATCTGCTGACGTGAACAAATCACTTTATTCTCAGCCTTATTCTTAATATTTAACTTTGGAAGAAAAAAAAACATTCGTAGATATAATCGTTTTGACGCATGCAAAATCACAGAATTATTAACTTAAAATAACATTTATTCTTTTCATAACAAACCTAAAGGAAACAACATCGTTGTTAAAGAGTACTGGCTGGACAGACACCGGCACACAGCAGTCCGCACACCGCCTGGCGACTGAGAAGTGCTCGCATGATCGCCTCGCCAGAAGAGAGCATCAAGTGAGAGTAACCTTAGCGCGCAATAAAAACTAAATTATATGCTGTCGATGTTGAGTACCAAAAGTACCGAAAGAACCGAGAATCAATTTTAAATTCCCGATTCTTTCACTATATCAAAAATACCGGGAATTCCCGGTACTTTCGGGACCGGGATTTCCCGGGTGTGAACCTTATTGGGGCGAGGCCGGAGTGCGTTGCGTGGATTGGTCGCACCAGGTTTTTCCAAAACAACACTGAAGATGTCTCAGAGTCACTGAAACGAGACAAGACTGCCCCTCCACTCAGAACACGACGTTGGACAGAACTACTGTCTTGGAAGTTGCAGATCGCGAATATCTACGCAGTCCAGACTGGAAACAATAATAGTGAAAGGTAATATGTAATTTGGCATTCTGTGGTTCGCCGAATTCTGTAACCCGCAAAGCGCCGCTCGCGTTCAGGTTTCTGGAGTGGATTGCTGCTGTTTACGTCCCACGCTTCGTCGCGCAGATTTTTTTTTTCTTACGGTTTTCAGTTAGGTTCAGCGTTACCTGTTCTAATGGGTTTCATTTCACATTTAAAGTGTACATTTGCGTACACAGAAAAAAAAACCTTCTGCACTTTTACTACAGATTTCTTTGTAAACCAGTTGCCGAGAAATAGTTTGTAATACAACAAGAAATATATTGTGACTAAAAAAACAACAGGGATATGATTTTATATATATACACAGTAGGTATATATATGAATTACTTTTTATCAAGAAAATATTGAATATTACTTACGAAAATTTGTGAATAATTTCATTTTTTAATGATGTTTCACTCAAGCATATTTTTTAAATCACGGAAAACATAATAAAATTTTTCATTAATTTGAATTTATTTTGTTTTTAATGCTTATAATGTGCGCAGTTTATACTAGAACGCTATTCAGGGAACAGTTTACAAATAACTTGAAACTACTAGAGGTACTGGGACAACACAATCCATAAACAACCGGGTAATAATCGGAACCTAGTATTACTGCGAACACTATTTTGTAGTGATACATTTGTATTATTCATGTAAATGTACAAATTTACAAACATATGTAATTTTAAACGAATATTTATGTTCCACTTATAAAAAAATATACAGAGTTACAATTTAAAGAAGACCAACACCCATTTGTATTTTTGTTCTTTCTATAGAACAGCGTATTATTACAACTTGTTATAAGATGCTGAATATTAATATTTGTTAAATAGTCTTGGAAATGTTTCGTTCCATTTATGCATTGCAAAAGAGCAACTACCGTAAACAGTGAGTGGCTGGTGTGTTCTTGGATCGCGGCGCTGGGTCAGTCAGACGCGACTGAACAGGCAGGATGTGGCCACTAACAAACTGCGCGGTTTAGAAATGCCAACGTCAAAAAATAAGTACAAATTAATATGAGGAAAGCATTTAATTTCTTAAACATAATAACATAAATAAAAACGGAATATTTACGAACATTTTTGGTTCAGAATTTGTGGATTGGTGTGTTGACGGAGTGACGTATTGATAATAATGGCAAAATATACTTTGGAATATTTTTTGCTAGTGTATTATTATTTTGGTAGCAATGAAATAATCATGGGTTCAAGGAAATATGTTGTGTGTGCTTTACTCGTGTGTGTGTGTGTGTTTTTTTACAATAGAATAGTTATGATTTTCGGCTCTGAATCTTTGCGGCTATACAGTTTTTAATGTTTGAAACAAAAGATTAAGCATTTTAACACAGTTTCTTGGTTGTTACTTAATGAAAAATAAATCATCTGAAACGTAATACGGTTAATATACCTAGCAACGAACGACCACAAAAAAAATCAATGTTGCCAACACTTACTTTCCAAAAGTTAACGAATTTCAGGTTGTTAGGTTGCCTCTAAATCCCGTACAATTCTCGGATTCCCAAAGAACATAAGAGCGTCAGTTACAGCATTGAGTTGCCTCTCTCTATCTTCCTTGCCCTGTGGGTAGAGACCGGAAAAATTCGCGGATTCATTTCGAGATAGGCTAGAATCCAAACTAGTTTACTTTCATGCTGCTTCAGTGATTGGACCACATTTTACCTCAAGGACTCTGAGCCAATGGAACACCCTCAAAAAAAGAAGTATCGAATCACAAGCATCCCAGTTAACGAAGTGTCACGAGTCAGTAGCCAATGAGCAGACGTAATTTGCCCAAGTTCATAGAGGATCGTGGAGTGGAGTCTATCCTAGAGGTAATTGAAACCACGAATTTTTCCAGTCCCTACCTGTGGGTGCAGCAGTGGAGGGAAAGGTCGGCAATACACTGCACCTAAGACACGCGAACACAGCCTCGTAGGCCACTTTTCCTCCGTGAAGTGGCCCGTGTGAGTGACGCAAGACGCGGCGGTCCTGAAAGTTCACACGCCCCCAGATCGCGGGAGCTTGTCTGCTGGCGTGCGCAGCGCACGAGCTGTTCCCTTACATCACTCTGGCGCCTCTCGTGCTGGAGCAGGTGGCCTTCTACCTCTTCTCGCGGCTACCCTCTCCTAGAGTCCACTACCGCATTCCAACTCTCCTTGCAGGTCGCAGTTGTCAAAGTACAGAAATATTAAATTTGGTATTTAAATAAAGTTAAATAAATTCAACCGACAGAAGCTCGAAAAAATATCAAAAGGAAGCGAGAGTATAGCTGAAAGTTCAAACACTGTAGCATCGTCTGTGTTTCGTGATTTGGTGAGTTTCTTTCAGGTGCATGTTCAGTGTTACAACACCAATCAGAGTAATTCAGTGCGGAAGCAAACGCGTGCTGAGTGGCTCGGTCAAATAAGGCAACGACTTCTCTCGCAGATGGCAGCCAATCACAAGGAATTAACCGCTGTTGCGGGTTTACCTTGTTGCAGTCTAATAGGCGTTCAGATTTTTTTTTTCCGCGAAAAATGCCTGCCCCTAGTAATTTGTAGCATTTTGATATAAAAATGTTTACTTTTCTTAACAATTGTACCTTAATCTACTTTTCTATATAATTTCCACCAATATTAAGCCATCGTATCGCACAACCAGCTTTTGAATCCCATGCGCTTAGAAATCTGCCGCCTTATTTGACAACCACTGCAGCACGTCTTACAACCACGCAATCGTAAAACGTCTGTTCAATTTTTCGCCAACTTTCCGCATCAGATCTTCTGTAATGACAGAAGTTCCTCATCACGAACCTCTCTAAAATTTGTAACTATTTCCGTACCATTCCATCGGTCGTAATGTTTTCTCCGTGCACTTCATTGAACTAGCGATGAATTTCAGACGCTCTCGCGCCTTTAGCACTAAGGAAACGAATCGCAGCGCGTTTTTTTCACAGTCGGCGGGATTCTCAATCGGCGGAGGCATTTTAAACACTCGCAAACAAACGTAAACTAGGCCGATTGTTCCCGTAATGGCGTCTGTGGCTTGCCGACAGATGAAGGCGCGCGGAACGCTGACCGGGCCGAATTCCAAAAAGGTGCTAACTTAAAAAAAAAAAAAAAAACACCTCGTAGTATATTTGTTCTGTGCGACATTTGAATATCCTCGCGTGAAAAATAAAGTAACGCGATCGAGCGAAGTAAACGCAACGTTGTTTTCTTAGTGTTGAAGCCAAACAGCGCCGTGTAAGCCGGGCTCCCGTGTGTGTCACGTGACCCGGGCGGCGCCTCGCGACTGGTGGACCGAGCCCGTCACGTGACGGACTCTGAGGGCCGCGCGTCCGTGTACTCGCCACGCACGAGCTCTGTATCGTGAACCAGAACAACCACTATGCACGGAGCTTGTGTGCGTGGAGTCCACGCGCGACACAAGTACATCTTATTGCTAGAGACCGGAAAAATTCGCGATTTCAAATCCCTAAAGGATAGACTCCATGATCCTCTATGCACTCGTGCAAATTACATCTGCTGATTGGTTACCGTCTCGTAACACCTGTTGACTGGAATGATCGTGATTCGCTAATTCTTCCGTTAAAGATTTTTCATTGGCCCAGAGTCATTCAGATAAACTGTGGCCCAATCACTGAAGCAAAATAATGTCAAAAGTGTTTGGAATCTATCCTATCGCAAAATGAATCCGCGAATTTTACAGGTCTCTACTTATTGCTGGAGACAGGAAAAATTCGCGGATTTATTTCGCGTCATGGTAGAATCCAAACACTTTTACGTTCATACTGGTTCAGTGATTGGATCGCGATTCAACTGAATGACTCTGTGCCAATGAAAAACCTTCAGCAATACAATAATCTAATGATCAGCACTTTAGTTATCAGGTCTCACCAGTCAGCAGCCAATGAGCAGGTGGCTATTGCCCGAGTACATAGGGGATTGTGGAGTCTATCCTAGAGGGTATTGTAACCGCGAATTTTTCCGGTTCCTACTTATTATATTATTAGGTATATGAAACAATTCTATTTGGCTGAGGTCTCAGATAAAAAAAAATTATATGCTAGTATTGAGCGCTAAATAATGCTATTGCGCAGGTATGCAAGTGTGCACGTATAAAGTCTACGAGAGTGTAAGTATGCAAGTGTGCAAGCATGCATGTGTGCATGTATGGAAGCATGCAAGTGTGCAATTATGCTGCATCATTTCTACCTCTCCCGTACTGTCTTCTCCTCTACCGCCCCCCCCCCCCCCAAAAAAAAAAATCTAACGAAAATTTTAGCCCCCTCAGCAAATAAGAATCACTTCAAAAACCTAAACAGTTTAGAACTGACATCTGACGGTAATTAATTTCTGCTGCAAACGAGAGCCCATAATTTCAACTTCGGCATTCATAGCCTGTCTAACACTTGTTCCGGTTCTGAGTTAACACCTCCTTCTCCCGCAGATGGCATTCTCATGCCTTTATTCGCCAGATGTATGCTTCCTTCAATCTGTTGTTTATAAAGAATTTTGTCTAATTGTTATAGACCTGCAAAATTCGCGGATTCATTCGGTGATAGGCTAGAATTCAAACACATATACCTCTTAGATAATTTTGCTATTGGCTTACTGTTCATCTGGACGAATCTCAACCAGTTATAAACCCTCAACCAAAGAAGGATCGAATCACAGACAAACCATCTGAGACGACTTACAAGTCGGCAGCCAATGAACTTGCTTTATTTGCCCGAGTGTACAGGGGTATGTGCTGTCTATCCTGAAGGGCATCGAAACCGCGAATTTTGCAGGTCTCTACTAATTGTGTCGTGGCCGCTCACTACAAGTTTATTTATTCAATAATTCGTTTCCACAGCTCTATAACTAGGGACACCTGTATTTCGCCAATACATTTCGTGTCAAGGTATTCCACAAAATACTGTAGCTTTTCTCCTGTGGTTATTGGCTGAGGTCGGTGAGAGGTGTCGTCCCGCTCTTGACGGGGCTAATGAGAATGTGGTCACCGTACTGCTGCACCCTCACAATTTGCCACGACTCTTAGAAAAAGCTACAGTATTTTGTGAAATACCTTGACACGAAATGTATTCGCGAAATACAGGGGTCCCTATCTATAACTCATAAAAAAAATCTACTACAACCTTATTTTAACACGTTTCTACATGAAAATTTGAAATGAGCAAAAAAAAAGTGATGGTTGAGTTGTGAGTATGTAAGCGAACACTGCAGGAGTTCAGAAGTGTCAGGATGAGGTGGGAAGCACTATAGCCTGTACTCCTGGGACGTGGGCCGCTATCTCCAACTCACTCCTCGTGCATGCTGCTTCGCTGCTGTGTGCAAGTGACCTTGCCCCGGGTTTGTAAGGGGGGGGGGGGGGTTTAGCCGCGTCTCGGGGCGACCTCACTACCTCCTTCGAGTGCTCAGGTCTCAGGTTCAGAGGTCATTCCGCATGAAGGATCGAGGCTTTCACTTGGCCGCCTTCCCCTCATCCCATTTACTCCGCAAATATGTGGTTGTTTTCCTCGCCACGAAATAAGCACTTTTGAAATCAACTTTTACAAATATCTCTGGTAAATAGTGTATGTGGTTAGGGGCGAGGGACCCCACAACGGCCTTTTCCTTAATATTTTCTTTTTGTTAGCCATTTCTATTTAAAAAAATAAATATGGACGTTAATGGTGAAAAAGAGATTTATATTATATATATATGCACACACACATATATATAAATTATCTTACAAATAGACCCTTTCAGTCAAATTTGCAAATACAATTTCATGATATTATGTGTTCCGCAACTACTCTTTAATATTTAATAAATAATATTCCAACTGTAATCAGAATTGATCAAGAAAAGATGCAGATGAAATATATATATATATATATATATAATTGGGAAATATGTTAATATGTTTGTGAAACTATTCAGCAAGATATTTCAGCTGTCCAGATCTGATTTTCAAGTTAACAAACTTCTCTGAATTACGATAGCATTTATTGTATAACTTTACGAAAGAAAAAAAAAACAATTCAATTAATTAGAATTATTACATAGTAAATAATGACATTAACCGTGGTGTCCCCTTTTAAGACCTTCGAATTGTATTGGATGCCAAGCTTTTTTCTCAACAACATGTAGATAATAAATACTATTAGCAACACATGAAGATCTTTAAGTCTTATTAAACTTATAACTTTCTCTGCATCAACTAATTTTAATTAGAATAGAATTGAAAATTTCAGGCATTTAAATTATTTTGAATATGCTACATTTCTATAAAATAAACTATTTGCATTTTCTATTTATTAGACGTTCAATCAGTGATGCACTTTTTAGTATATACATTTTATTACCATTTTTTGTTGGTTAATACATAATATCTCGGTTTGTATTAAGAAATTCAACTTGCAATTACATAATTATTGACACTTAAAACCATTAGTTACTATAAAATGTGTAAAATATTATAATTATTTTTGAATAATATAGAAACATTCATTGGTAAAAAAACTTAAGCAAAAAGTTATTTTTAACTTTTGTAATCTACATATTTATTTTGTATACACCATTTTAGTTTCTGTTTAAGATTTTCGTGAAAACCAAAGTAACCAATTAGTTAACATGAACTTTAACAATCTTTATCTATCTGTGTGTTGTGTTGTATCGTTTTCTGTCGCAAAGTTTTGGATATTTATCAGTGTATGTCCTATGTTAATGTGTTTTTGTTGTTATTTTATGTATCATAATTCGTTTATAGGTGCTGTAACATTTTTTATATCCTAATATATAAAATATTTAAATTTTAGTAGAGTTTATTTTTGAAAGACTGCAAGCCTGAGCCAAGCCCACCGACATTCGATGCAGGAGCCTGTGTCTACCTTAGAGCGCCAGTGCTGCTTGACCTGTGCCTTCTACACTACACAAAAATACTTTCCTCGCATTTCAGCATCTTAAAAATATATTTTGTTGACTTTAAATAATTTAATATTGATATTAAAAACCTTAATATATGAGTTTTTTGTGTTCTATCACCCTAATAATGAAAACATTATATAAGTAAAACCCTTAATTATTTGCGTTGGATTTGAACTCATTAAATAATGATCTACAATTAGGTATTTTAATTATTCCAGTCTATGAAGCTAGTTACAGGCCGTTTTCCTCATTCCGTAGAATGTATAAGAAATTTTGGCAGAATTCCCCCGTGCCCTTTTTTTTTTTACAAATCGTCGTAATAAGAATACACTCCTGCTCCCAATAAATTTTTTTGGTAACATTTGTTTCTACTAGTGAGCGATCTATGCGGTGATTTGTGATTGCAACTATGACAGCTTTAAAGTTAACCTGAGAAACAGCTAGAGGGTTGACAGCGCTACCTACCGAGGTTTCTATACACTACTTCAAGAACAATGCTGCTGTACATATTACATGGGGTGTATAAGAAAATATGGCAGAATTCCGTCTCGCTATGGCAGTTTTCCGTTATGGTACTTTTTCGCCTTTTTCGAAGAGGCCAGGCGGAATTTTTTCATTATGGTAGTTTTTCAGTATGGCAGTATTCCGCGCCCCCCACAGGGCAAGAGGGTGAGTAGGCAGCCAGCCAGTAGGGATGAAGCACGGTTAGAGAGAGGGGTGTCCAGCAATTACAATCACAGATTGCGAAGAGTCAGAATGGAAGAGACAAACGTGGTATGGGAGTGGCTATGTGCTCGCCATTCAAGCGTGTATCATTGAAACTACAAAATATAGTAAGTCTAGCAAACATGCAAAATATTTTCAAACTGTAAGCACTGCTTACAGTGCTTACACAGAATATTCGCCCTCCCTCCCAAACTGGTTTAATTTTTTTTTTTTTTTTAATGTTCACCCTAGAAAGGCAAGTCCCATGGCTGGTGAACTTGACCGAGAGAGGCCTAGTTACCTCGCTGACCACAGCGGCGCGGCAGTCGCCGAGCATGGCCGCGCTTCTGGCAGTGTGGCCAACTTGCTCGGTGCGGTGGCACGCCAGTCGTACCACTTCTGCAGCCCGGAATGTGGGCCGCCAGCAGCCTGGTGATCTGCTGAAAGTTGGCCACAAAATTTTAAGCTGTGACAAAAACTTGCATACGAAAGTGGGAAAAGTGCGTAAAAGTAACTGCATGTTTTATGTTCTACGTCACACTACCAATTTTCTTCACCCACCAATTTATTTGATAACAAAGTAATATTAGACGAAATATTGCTTTTAATATTCTCCTTCAAATTAAGTTGGGCAGATAACTTCAAACACGTGTTTAATCCTCTCATTAAATGAAAGTTTATTATTGGAGTGAGCTAGTTCAAACCTTTTCAGTTTCAATTTTATATATATTGTTACGATTTACCGCGGGTTCGTAAAGGATAGCCCAATTAAAGATTTTTATCACACACACAGTTTTATTTATTGCCACTACTTATGTCACTTCCAAATAATCTAAGATGGCAAATAATCAATTGCACTTAAAAATGTTGCTTCCCCAGTCACTCGTTTTCACACACCGCACACCTCGCTGCGCTGCACCTCTGGCACAACTCTCGCCGCAGCACCTCTCGTGGGTCTCTGCCGCGGGACTCCGTCGCCGCACTCCGCCGCCACCGACGCACTTGCCTTCGCCGAGAATTCGCTCGACGCCTCGCTCGGAACTTCGCTCGGGACTCCGTCGCGCCCGCGACACTATTGCCCGGAAACTTCGCCGCGGGAAAACTCCCGCCTGAACTCTCACTGACTCTCTGAACTCTCCCGCTCAGGCTGACATCCTCTTTTTATATATCAGCCACCATTTCTGGAACTCACGAGCGCGGCCGGGGCTAGTCGCGTCATTCCGCGCCGAAACGACGGCAGAAATCTCTCGAAACATGTGTCGGCGGTTCGCGTAACTCCGCAGCTGTCAAGTTTCAGTTGTGTCAAAGGCAGGGCGCCGCGCGGGAAGTAGTAGCGACAATCCTTGTTATCTTCCAGGCACGCGCGGCGCATATCATGTTGCGGCAGCCGCCAGCCAGCTCTGCACCTGCACGTGTCCCGGCTTGCTCACGTTCGTAACAATATAATGCATTTCAGTTCTGGGTGGAAAATTAAAACATATGATTTTCAAGTATTTGTTACATTGAAAAAATTGTATTTTTAAATCACATAAATGCTTGTTTCTAAAAAATTATTGCTTTTGATCTTTAAAATTTATAGACACATCATTTGATTTTCCAGATAAATAGCCTTACAGAAGACATTAATGCATGTAAACATTATTTTATCTTTACAGCATCTTTCTTCTCCCACATGTCCTTCGAAAACATCCACCAATTACATTTTACGATTCTGATTGGTTGATTTCGTCAAACCTTTAACAAATATTATAATTGTCCAGTATTGAGAAATCTTACATGACAACTCAAGTCTTCCAACTTTACAAACAAATGTGACTTTCTAGTAACATTTCGATGACCATATAAACTTCCGAAAATTGTTTGACCAACTGAATTGGAAAGAGCAGGTAGCAAAATTTTGACAGTGGGACAGGACCTAAGTTTTTGACGTGACGTCTAATAAATCGATGAACGCCGTCTGCACGCGAAAAAGTGTCCCGTTACGCACATTGTCCCGTTTCGCTGTATCCCGTTACGCTCATTTTATATTGCTCTTTGCTAACCTGAACCTCCTAGCATTGCGACCGAGTCCGTGGCGTAATTCTGTTTTCATGCATTTCAATGTAACATTTTCATTGCTCTTTGCTAACCCGTTCCTCCTAGCATAGCTGCAGAGTCCGTGGCGCAAATATATTATTTTTGACTGCATCTTGGTGTTGGGTAAGCTATTTTCCTTCACATCATCCTTGAAACACTCCTATTCGTTTCCTCATTTTCCTACCATCGTCCTATCCTTAACAGAATAACACAGATTGGAAGAAGTTAAATAGCAAACATGTATAAAAGTTATAGTTGAAATAATACCTTCGTTAAAGTAATAAAAATATTTGAATTAATGGGTGCAAATAAAAGTAAATTTATCAATTAAATTGTAGATTTCATTTCACTCCTTCTTTGTATCCATACAAAATAGTGATAATTAAAAAAAAGATTCAATTTTATTTATAAAAGTATGCAATATTTTCATCAATGTTTTGTTATGACGTTGTCATGTTAAACTATCGTCCGTAAACCGACTTTACAAACAACCAAATTTTTTGTTTTAATATTTAAAAATTTAAATTAACTTTTCCTTACTTCTTCTATAAAAATGTTCTTCGCTTTGAAATGCACAGCGTGGTTTGCGCTTGAAAGCGATATCGTGAACGCTCGCCAAATCAACACATGACGTGAATCAGGATCGTAACCAGCGAGAATGGAATTGTTACTGTTTCACCGAGTCTTTACAATAGTGAAGGACGTATGGGAAAACAAAGAGCTTGAAAAGGTCAAATAACTCTCACGTAAATGTCAACTCTAAAACAATTTATCTGAAATAAAAGCAAGTGAGGTGTCTAAATTTTAAAGAATTTTCTTTATGTTTTTTGATATTTTACTAGTTACAATTTTAATGAAGAATTTTTTAATGAGTTAAAATAAGCAATTTAATACGTGTTACTCGTCAGAGAAACCAAAAATACTAACTTGTATTTTACTAAATAATGAAGCCAAAATTCTTCACCTGAAAGTTTGCGATCAAGCTTATCAACCGTAACCGAGGTTCGAGCGCTGAGATCTCAAGTCTCGAGGAGACTGTAGTTAACCCCCCCCCCCCCCCCCCAAATCATCTACTTCAAAACTATATTTAAATCTCAAATATATTGTAAAAATACCGTGATCAAAATTTCATCTAGGTAGTTCGTTCAAAACAGACTTCAGAAATAAAGTTCATGATTACATGATTATTTCTTTGATGCATTATAAACATTCTGTAGTATGAAAACACGTAACAGGAAATCAAACTATTTTTTCATGCAAAATAAATCTATAAACAGTCTTTGTCAACTATGCACCAAACATGTTTTGCTTCTAAGTCAGAGGAAAATTAATCGTACTAAACGAATTCCCTACATTATATGCCTTTTGGGTTTGTTTAGGTTGGCAAATCCTTCAATTCTGTTTTGGTCAAAAAACTTGATCCCCAATCTGGCAACACTGGCAACGCCGCAGTGGCGTGAGGCCGCGATGCTGTCAGGGGCAGGGGTTCGGGTAGTGGCGTGCACGGCTGAAGCGAGAGGGGGAGGGGGGTTGTCTCGGGTGTGGACCAGTTGCGGTGACACGCGGTATCCGGTTTCCGCTGCTCCCCCTCCACAAGTACCCCCCGTGACCCGTAACCCCGATGCTCCCAGCACGAGTTGCTGCGGTCCACGGTACTGTTATAGTCTCCTGTTACACAGCTCTCTCTCTCCCCCTAAAAAAAAAGAAACGTTTCTTTATATTATTTCTGAAAATAACTTTGTTTTTATTCGTACATACTAGTATTGCATATATGTTTTTGATATCGATATTTTTTCCGATAATATGAAATTTGAATAAAATAATTTTTTAAGGTAAAATAAACAATTTTATTAAAAGTGTAATATTATTTACATAAATATGGCAGACAAAATAAGAAAAATGTGACCAAAGGCTTCGTAAAGAACAAATTTTTTTTAAAAATGAGGTTAATATGGGAAATATTGGAGTTGACAGTAGGGAATTTCATAGATTGGTTAGTTGAAGCTTTGCAATGCAGTGACAGATCAACTGTTGGGCAAGGGCAGTACAAATTAAATATAATAATAAAAATTAGCTATATTCACTTTTTGTGGAAAGAACTGAATTTGTGTTAAGATATTCCTTTGTATAAGCTTAGATGTATCAAGAACTCGATATAGCATATACCTAAATAATAATTTTACACTAAGTAAAGAATGAGTAAAGGTTTGTGTGTTATAATAGACCGACATATCAAAAATATCGATATATTCAGGCCAATATTTTATCGGTACCGATATCATTCAAGCACCTTTCGCCAGTTTGGCGAACAAGTACGAATATGTGTATGTTTTAAACAGATACTATTCCTATTCCTGTATCCGCAACATCTTATGACGTAGAAATAAACACAAGGCGAGTATTTTAAAAGAGGCCCCGTTATATGCCTGGTACAACCAACTCTGGCAACCTCTTTCTCCAGGTTTATTGCACCATGATTTCATCTTGAGTGGAGCTCTGGAGGGACCTCACACACTTGAAGCATTCCAGAAGAACACTATTGCAGTTGTCCAGGCCGTCTCCCAAGATGTATTCGCCAGCCCTTTTCAGAACACGTGGTATCGTCTGCACAGTGCTTCGAGGTCAACGCAGGATATTTGCAGAACCTCCTCTAGGTAGTTTCTTGTCACACTCTACTGTATTTTCACACATGTTCTACGGGGCCTCTTTTAAAAGACTAACTTTGTTTAGAGATGTTGGCAAAGTTAGTTTTTTTTTTCTTTCAAGATTCTGTGCTACAATTTCCAAAAACTTTTTAATGTTTTTTTTTTTCCAGAGATAAGACGCGAGAACACGGCTAACATTTAAACCTTAAAATTTATCTTTACTTATTAATTCTTTGAAACGGATGGAACTCAAGATATATCACGCAAGTTTTTAAATCGCTCTCGTCCTTCTGAAGCTCTGCACCCCGCCTGGCTTACACGAGCACTTCATTACGAGACATTATTAACATTGAACTATTCGCCCGAGCGTGCTGTTGGCTGGAACGTGTGCAACGGGCCACGTGCACAAGCTATAGTCTGTTTCACGCTTGGATTTCAGTACAGAGCAAATGGCGAGCACTGTTGCCAAATTGATACTACCCGGATTGTTAAAAATAAAAGTCTTATATTGTATACCGTTGTTAACCATAATAAGTTTTATTACATTTTCAATTATACTATTTCTTGATTTTTATAAGACCATAAATTAGTGTCAACTACGGTATTATTACAGTTGTAGTCATTCTGACCAAAAAAATTAAATGCTACTAAACACTAATTATTATTTCACAGGAGAAACTATTTGTAACAGTCAGTCACTATTGAACATTATAATATAAACAAAATGTGAAAAAATAAACTATTAGCGATTTTAGGAGCCAAAGATGGTTATGAATTGTGAAACAACTAGGTTAACCTAACATTCTTTAAGACCATCAGCGAATAAAACCGTAACTGTCTAATAAAATCTTATGAATATACTTAAAAAATTTTTAATGAATATCAATACACGGAAATACAAAACAGCCGATATTTTATTTAAATGTATATTTATTAAAACGTATAAATGTATTGATTAGATTTAGATCGAAAAATTCTGAAAGAGACCTAGAACCCGATGATGTCATTCGGGAGAAAATTAAATTTATTTTGTTTTATGCTGTGTGGTTGGTCGTGTCAGATTAGTTAGTAACCAATTTCAGAGGGAAAAAAATGAATCTTGTTTAACATTAGGATGGAATCTCTGTTTACTTGATACTCCTTGGACGAGGTTATCGCAGCTGTGTTAGTTCGGCCAGCGTCTCGCAGAGGGCAGCACGCGTGTGGTGGCCGGCAGGATGGGAAACTACAAGGACCGTTACGGCATCGTGGCTCCGACACGTATTCTCCATTCCGACGAGTGCGCCCCCCCCCCCCCCCCCCCAACACACACACACACCCCTCTCTCTATCTTCTTGTCTAGTCTACGTGAGCAGGAACACGCCGACGTAAAGTCCTCGAGACAACGAACAAACCGTTGGGCCGGAGGATTTACCCGAGCTGTTCCCATTCGCTGCATACGGTTGGTTATCACGGCGACGCTCACAGAGTCCGACGCGTCGACACAGTGGTGCCAACCTCCGCCGAGCATTCGGGGCACGCCGGCTCCCGGTGCGAGGGGTTTGGGTTCGAGCACTGCGTAATAATGCATGGGCGTGAATTCGTATCGTTTGAAATAGCCAAAAAATATTTTCAAATTCAATGAAACTGTCGAAAAAAAAACTGTCAAAACTTTAAACAACAATGTGGACGTAGAAAGGTTCAGAATTCAATTCACGGCCAGGGAACTTTTTCTTTTTTAAGAAATTATTTTTTCCCTATACGGAGCACATGCTCAGTTTCACTCGCGAAAAAAACTTCCTTCCCGGTTTGAGAACTGGAGACTGCGTTGTCCCTTCACCTCCAGGCCGATCACCAACTCGTAATCATTCATGGGCAACCAGACATGCGCAGCTGTCCCGACCAAACATTCTGTTTTAAAGCAAAAACCGTTGACGAATAAACAACTTAAACAAACGCAGATGCAAATAATTTCACCAGCACAGTCCTGCCCCGTGACTACTTAGGGACACCTGTGTTTCGCGAATACATTTCGCGTCAAGGTATTTCAGGAAACACTAGATTTTTCTTCGATTGAAGCGAATTGTGGGCTTGCATAAGTACGGTTATCATTGGCCCCTTCGAGTGCGGGAGAACACCTCTCTCCGACCACAGCCAATACCTAGGGGCGGCCATTTTTCCAGAAAAAAAAACTGAAACCTGTGATTGGCGGCCGTCTGCGAGAGAAGTCGTTGCTTTACATATTGGACCGAGTCACTTACGACGCGTTTGCTTCCGCACCGAATTACTGTGATGGTGTTGTAACAATCGACATGCACCTGAAAGAAACTCACCTCACTCACGAAACACAGACAATGCTACAGTTTTTTAACTCTCATCCAGTCTCGGAATCATTTCGCGAAATATGGTGTCAATACTACAAGAAAAAGCTACAGTGTTTTGTGAAATACCTTGTGATTCGCGTCTAGAAACCCAATTTTCCGTATATGTATCACGCTCGGCATTATTATTATTATAGAATTATACGTTAAATTTTGTGTCTGAGTTTCATATTATACGTGTATATTGCAACATGAGAACACATGAATTTGCTCATAACCGTGGTTAGACGTTACACATTTCTGGTTTTTGTTCACACTGTCATTAGCTCGAGCTGAGAAACTGCCGTTAGCTGTGTCTGCGATGACGATGATGATGATGATGATGATGGCGAGTCCTTGACACTCGTGTCCAAACACGGCTGCCCGAGGGGACGCCGCAGCGGTTTCCACGCAGGATGATCCTGCTGTGGTTTGCAGTCGCCCTCCGCAGCGTGGATGTGAAGGGCCAACACACCACACAGTTCCCACGAGTGGATAGTTCCAGACTCGGGCGAGAATCGCGCCTGGGACCTCGAGGTCACCCGCCACAGACACTGCACACTGTCGGTCGTGTGCAACCAGCAATCAAACAATTCAATGCTGTGACATCACGCGGTTTCCTTTAGAATTTTATGTTCATATTGATCAACCTTTACGTTCCAGTACTTTTCCTGGAAACTGTAAATCATCTGTAAATAGAAAAATGAAAATTTGAATTTTAGACGTGATTTTGTGAATGTAATTGTGTGTCTTAAACAATAAGCATAGTCCTAAAAAACATTAACAAAAAAAATCCTTCAGCCACATGAGTGTCCTAAACAATTCAATGCTGTGACATCACGCGGTTTCCTTTATAATTTTATGTTCATATTGATCAACCTTTACGTTCCAGTACTTTTCCTGGAAACTGTAAATCATCTGTAAATAGAAAAATGAAAATTTGAATTTTAGACGTGATTTTGTGAATGTAATTGTGTGTCTTAAACAATAAGCATAGTCCTAAAAAACATTAACAAAAAAAAATCCTTCAGCCACATGAGTGTCCTATCTGTGTATAGATATAGTAATATATATATATATATATATATATATATATATATATATATATAGTTCCTTAATGTATCCGCACTAAAATGGGTATTAATTGAAACGATACAGTTTGGTGATGGTAGGGTCTGAGAGAACAGAGCGGTTTTCATCTAGTGCAGGGGTCGGCAAACTTTCGAGTGAGATGAGCCAGATATTAGGTGAACAGATTCTCTAAATTTTTTTTAGAGAGCCGCAACGTGTTTTTTTCTCTGTATCTACATGAAATTTTAAAACGATAAAAAAACCGTGATAAAATCAAAATATTTTATTCACAATTTCAACATGAAGTCTTAAAAATAAAGGCTACTTAGGAAAAAAAAACACGTAAATGTAAAAACCGATATGGTAGTCATTAGCGCAGTGAGTTGCAGAGCCGTAACATGCTGTGGAAAGAGCCGCGGTCTCCCGACTCCTGGCCTAGATATAGGAACTGGGCGCGCCTGTGGATAGGCAAGCCGCACAACCCCGACGCCAGAAGGGCAGCGTGACTAGCAGGGAAGACGGACGGCTGGCTAAACGTCACTGCTGGCAATTCACTTGTAATTAATTTATACGCAACAGGTAACAGCGGCCGGACGAACGTCGCCAGTTGTTGCGAAACGAAGCACGGCAATGCGTGAGCTCGGCTCGCAGCGAGCGCCCGATCTGAGTCCTTTTCCACAGTAAATGACTAATTACAAGTTACAACATACTGGTACTAATGGTTTCTATTCCACAATAACTTGACTAACACTTGCGTCTTTTTTTTACTTTTACACCGAATAAATTACAAACTGTCAGCTAATGGAATTTGAAAAGGCAACAAAGAGATTACAGTATTTTTATTTTTTTAAGTATGGTAACAAGATGAGCAGAGGAAGTAAAAACCATCTAATCCCAAGGTAATAAATAAAATTAAATAGATTATATAAGAGCTACAAATGAAAGATAAAACTTGTCTTTAAATGAATTTAACACGCCTCAGAAATAGCCCTATTTTCAAAATCGACGAGATTTGTTGTGTTAAAAACCGCATGACAGTGGTCGAAGTCTAGAAACGCTTTATTGTTCGTGGTTTAGGTTACCTTAAAAATTCCAAGAACATAAAAATAGGTTTCTTAATATAATAATTGTTTAAAAATAAACACCCAAAGAACAAAGTAGCATTAACTTACAAGTTTTCTGCCCACCTGTAAATTATTGAACTTGTATTTTTATACCACTTAAAAAAATTATAGTTTACAAGAAGACATAGTGGAACACGAACTTGTATGTTATATATGAACACCACATGTATTTTCAACCCAATTAGTATTAAATTAGGTAATTTTCTCTAAGTACCGGTACTGTGGAACAAATTTCCTACACGTTACAAGTTCCAGCAAGAGGAAGAACAAAGCAGAAGCGAGGACTCGTAAAAGTCGGCCATGAAAAGTCGTGTCCCCACACACACACTCACCCAAGGTGTCGTGACTTTCTCCCCTCCTGACACGACATAACCGGACTGTCCGCCCGGTGACTCACGCCGGCCCTCCAATCACTTTCATCCGCCGCGCCGACAAGACACGTGTGCTGACGGCCGCCGAGCGAGGCAGATGTCGTCTTCAAGCAACTGTACGACGTTATCACACGAGATTAAACAAAAAAATTAATGATGTTTTGTAATGCCACCATATTTACACATAGATAAGTTAAAATGCATAATGTGGACATTTTTACAATAGTATGTAAAAGCTGTACAGTGTCTTTATGTAAGTATGTGAGCGTGAGTGGTGCAGAACAGCAGTCCGCAGGTTCGCGTGAGAGGAACGGTACATAATTGTAGATAATCATATACAGTTTGTCCACGAAACAATGTTCCAGTTAAAAAAATTCAATTAGTATCAACTGAAAGCGTTGTAGAGTATTGGTTAAAGGTCACAATTGAAGAGTAACTCAAACAGTTTTATAGATAAGCGCATGCGCGAGTACTGCTTTGTTGTTTTCTCGCTTTAAGCTCTTTCCTCAGTCAGTAGAGGGTGAACCTGTTAACTTTATCTGGCCACCGTATGGAGCCCTGGAACTTAAGCAGAGATACGTAGTTTGTTCAAACTATTGCGTGTAAACTATTTATTTAAGTATAACATATTTAATTTCACTAGTAAATTAATATCAAACATATTATACAATGGAAAGTACACATGTGCAGTGCTATTAGATGTAATAACTTCAAAGATCGCCCCAGCTGCGTTCTGTTGGTAAATAATGTAAAACTAGATGAACTGAAAAAACAGGGCGAATCTTTACATACAAATTTCTTCAATCAAAATCCTACACAAACACTACAAAACATAGAAGTTTTAATTAAATGATTTCTAATACCTGTAGAATATTCGAGGAAACTATAATTGTTTGTAATTGCTCTTATCACCCCTTTTTTAACGGTATCGCGTACAGTGATAGCCTTAAAAAAATATTCTACTGCACAGCTTGGGCACGCGGTCCATATCCATATTTAGTAGACTATATGATCCGCATTTATGACACTGCATACAGAAACGTATGCAGATTTTATTTCATGGCTGGTTAGGGGGGAAGGGGTTAGAATTACTTTATCCGCTGTTTACTTTCATTTTCTTTCCTTTTGTTTGTGAAAATGATAGACTTTTTAGGATCCCCCATCCTTTCTCCCCACACACGCTCTTACCTGAGCCCATCTAACTAGTTATAGTCCAGAGTTAAGAAAAGGAAGTTAGTCATGTCATCAATCGCCTCCATGGCTGGCCAATCCCCGATTAAAGCACACGATGGATGCTACACTCACTGCATGGTTGAAACCCCGCATGATAAAGGCGTATAGGCTTTGGCCTGAGACGCACTAGTCTCTTCCCTAACCCGGACTCCTCCCAACACAATACACTTAGAATAAGTTTGGTTAGGGGAAAAAAAGCTGCAGATACTCCTTTCCGTGATTCACGTTATCAGCGTACGTGATCCGTATTCTCCACTTGGGCGAAATTATAGAACGGACCTTAACTTCTCTGCTGAATGCAACTGTATGCGGCTATGACGGAAAGTGTCAGCTAATGGTCGGCATCCTCCACTAGTCCTCCCAAATGTGCACCCTTTAAGGGTTGATTGGGAGTCGGCTTACAGATCCATTTTTTTTACATTCCAGAGCAAGTAATATTAAGACAGAGCTGTCAATGGAATACTCCTCCCTTTGATCAGGAAGGTGTTAGAGCCTCAGCTTGACCAGGCTAGGGCAACCCAGCACAGTCATTACCTTAGCTCCTTGCCTCACTCAGCTAACCAGACAGTTGGCTGTGTCCTCAGCCCTGCTGGCGCCTACCCCGATCTCCCACATCACACTGGGACCCCGTCTGCGGCCATGACGGAAAGCGCGCCAGCCCGTGCACCGAGTGGCGGGCGGGAGAGCAGGTGTGATGATTGAGCGCGTCGTTTTGTTTCTTTTTGCCGCAGCTGTCGTCGAGCACCGCCAGCACGCGCCACCTGGCGCGCTCCGACACGCCGTCCTCCATCTTGTCGTGCGACAGCGACATCCGCTTCACCCGCAAGCTGGGCGGCCAGTACCGCTGCGGCTGCTACATCGTCACCGCCTTCCTCATGTTCCTGCTGGTCTCCGCCACCGGCATCTACCTCGGCTGTGAGTCCGCCCGGCTCCTTGCGACTCGCCTGTCGAACTGACAAGATCAAATATTGTAATAGGATAATATGGGAAACTGACAAAAAAAAATGCGAGACATGTTGTTCAGCGAACCTGGCGGCGTGGACTGAACCTACGCTTTGGAAACGGCGGTAAAAGGTATTGTAGTGTGTTTGGTGCTATAAGATGATGGTTCTATTTGCGAATAAATAAACACATTATTATGTGAACAGTAATTCAGAATGGCCGGAAATATTTGTGTGGTGTTTGGCTGCAAAAATTACAACGTTACTAACTGCTCAAAGTCTTTTTTTTTCAGATTTCCAGCGGACCCAACGCAGTGTTTCGCGTTTCGCGCATTCACAATTTTAACCTCTTTGTTTTATATTTTTGTCTCTTATTATAAAGTAATTATTTATTATAATTCCTTACTATTCTTGTAACATGATTTGTTTGAAGCAGTTTCTCCCGGTTTAATTAAGGATTTTTATTTAAAATGCAGTCACATTTTCAGGTGAGAAATTAATTTCATACATACAATTTACTTCCGTTACTAAAACTAGTTGTTCTTGTTTCCTTAAAAATAAAACAGCTGGAAAACCAATTAGATACTACATAGGCCTACTACTTGTTCAGTTATTTTGATAGATTATATTTTGCACATAATTACATATCTATCTTTGACACATACCTTTAAATAAAGCCTGAGAACAGTTCTGTATGAATAATATCATTAAATGTGTTTGAATTTCTAGTTTTGGTAAAAACAGCACTTAATTGTGTAAACATGTTGCCTTTAATATGCACGTAAAATTGAATTACGCGGGGCTTTCTTCAGTCCACGCCGCTAGAATGCGCTGCAGTCTGGTGTCTCGCGCTTCGCCAATGCTAATTGGCCGGAGTTTCCCATATTATCCTATTACAATATTTGACAAGATTCACTCTCGTGTAAACAACGGCGTGTGGGTTTATTTACAATTACAAACTGTACATCGATAGTCACATGTTTTCCTTGAAATAGTTAAATGATAAGCTGGGACGTAACTAGAGGGGGCAGACGGGGCTTGTGTCCCGGGCACCAAATTAGTTGGAGGGGGGGGGGGAGGGTGGCTAAACTGGCTGTAATTTTTATAATAGATAGTACTGGCTAATGCCCGGCATGCGTTGCTATGCCTCTTCATTTTTTTTTTTGTAATTTATTTGAAGTAGGTATACATATACAATGTATTTCTCTATATCTATATATCTGTCCATATCTCTCCACATCACTCTCTATATCTCTCTACGTATCTGTTTCTATCTATCTCCCTATCTATATCTCTCTGTACCTCTCGGTTCAACTATGTCTGTATCTTCCTATCTATATATTTACCTTTACAAAACAGAAGACGAACTCAGACATTCATATATATATATATATATATATATATATGTGTGTGTGTGTGTGTGTGTGTATATATTTATCTATCTTTTTTACCTGTAACAGGTGTGACATAGCTATATACACCCACGTATTCCAATGCAAACTATGCGTTAAAATTGCAAAGCAATCGGTGAAGAACTTTCGGAGATTTAAGATTTCGAACGAATATTTCCATTTTTACTTATGGATACTTATTTCGGCGCTCTGTTATTTACTGCGCTGTGGTGACTACTTTAGTCGGACCGCGCCGACGCAGTTGCAGACAGGGATGTTGTCCCTGCTGACTCACAGGAGCGTCGCGTGTGTCGGCAGACTCGTTCCTGGCGGCGGAGGCGCCGGCGGGGCAGGTGTTCCAGGCCGTGCTGCGCGTGCTCGAGGGGGACAGCTTCCAGCTGCGTCTCGCCGACCCCTCGACGCAGCAGTTCCGGCGGCGCGCGCGCGACTACCGCGAGCGGCTCAACCTGCTGTTCCGGCGCAGCGACCTGCGCGTGGCCTTCGACCGCGCCGAGGTGCTGGCGCTCGACGGGTCAGTCTGCAACCCCGGCGCCACTGGCGGCTGGGTCACGAACTAGCGTCACGAGCGCGGGCCTCTCGAATCATGTCGCTCGATGTTGTATTGGCGTTTTGAATCGCCAATCTTGATATTCCAATTTCCGGCAGTTAGATAAAGGGATTTTAAGCTTGTGGCATTTTCCTATACCAGCAACCAGTGGCGTAGCCGGGGGGGGGGGGATTAGGGGTTCAAACCCCCCTTCCTAGCACCAAATATTTAATCAATTTTTTATTCATCACTCAAACAATTTTTATATTAAAATATTAAATTAATACAATTTTTACCATTACAATATTTAAATTTACAAACCGAAAACTGCTAAAATAGCACTATTTTACACATTAAAATCCTAATTTTCCCGGGGGAGGACCCCTGGACCCCCCGCATTAATACGACGGGGGGGGGGGGGGGCATGCTTCTCAACACCCCCCCATACACAAATCCTGGCTACGCCACTGCCAGCAACAAATTTTTTTTATAAATAAAAAAAAATATATTAATATTAAACTAAACTATTCACTAACATTTAAAATTTTTTTTGAGAATAATATTTATTATGCTGGAATTAGACACGCCCCTCTGATACCTGGCCTTCAGCCTCCCACCCAGGGGGCGCAACTGAATAGGCCGAATATGGCTACTAAACAAAATGTGCTTTTGAGATGCCAACATCAAAAATTAAGTTTCAAATATGAGGAAAACATTTAAATTTCTTAAACGTAATAACTTAAATTTAAAAAAAAAGTCAATTTCACAAACATTATTCGTTTATAATTTATTGGATGGTTATTAACGAAGTGGCGTATTGATTATAATGGAAAATATAATACTTTGGGATTATTTTTGGCGGCATTTAATTATCTTGGTAGCAAGCTGGAAATATTCACCATAAATGTTTCATATTATCTATTTTCCAACTACGGAACAACCAAAACACTATGAAAGTGCATTATATTTTGTTTCAGAAAATAAAAACTGCATAGCTGCGAAGTATAAGTGTTGAAAATTGTAACTTCAGTTTCAATTTAAAAAAAAAATACACACGGGCACGCGCCTGCACAAGTGCACATGGCAGCCATGCTTATTCAATTGCTACCAAATAATTGAACACGGTCAACAATTTTTATTTTTTATTTATTTTTTTAAATTATAATAGTTTACACCTTTCCATAAATTTCTGACTAATAATGTCTGTAATATTACTTTTTTATTTAAGTCATTATGTTTAAGTTTCTATGTTAATTTTTGAGTTGGCATTTCTCAACCACACATATTCTTTAGTGGGCATATACGGCCTACAGTTTGCACCCCGCTGGGTCGTGGCAGGAGGAGGGAGCTCCCTTTGTACCGCGGAGAGCCGCGCGTGACGCGAACTGTGGTGGTCGGTGCAGCGTGGAGGGGAAACACCTGGTGGTCCACTTCAACCTGCACTTCAACCCCTACTGGTACGAGATACAGCCGAGCCACATCGCCAGCATCCTGCTGCGGGAGGCGACCGCCGAGTCGCCGGTCTACTTCGCCAACCTCACCATCGACCCGGACAGCATCGACGTCAGAGGTAAGGCCGGGTCCGTTTCTCAGGGGGCTCAACTCGCACAACCTGGAACTTTAGGGCTTCCATTTTAGTGCCATAAGGCTTGATAGGCAAACATGAATTTAGAAATAGTTCTACTGACACGAGAAAAAGAGGCATAATTTTTATTTCAAAGCACCAATATTTTTTTTCCAGCTGGGTACGTATTTATTTTCTCACACTGTATGTTGTTACCTTTGATTTAATATCGCTATTTATTAAAGACTATAACAATCGGTTACCGTTTCACCGTTTCTTCAAATTGAATAATTTTTTTGTGAGTGCTGGCCAAAGTAAATTACCAATTTCCGTCCTTGTAAATAAAAAAAAATTGTATTTAGTCAAGATTCGACACCATAAGCACGCCTGCTTATATCTAGGTGCCATTATGCATTTCAAGGTAAAATGTTACTGCTCATTACAGTTTTATTTAAACACTATGTTCATGTTAGCTGTGTCTGGTGAGAGAAACTTATTCTGCTCTTCACTGGGTCAATAGGAATATGTTAACTATAAGACTGGACATCGGTGACTCGACTAAAATAAACTGCCCTCTGGTTGAAGATAATGCCACCAAACCAGGAGGAAGAAGAAACCACAGTGCTTTGAGGAATTTTTAGGTACCGGAACGGAATGGCCTCCACAGTAATACCTACATGGTTGGGTAAAACATCAATTGCTTAATTGAGAGCCGTCTCAACTGGGTTATCTGTGATTTCATACTTCAATGAGTGTTTTTCATTGGCTCAGAATTCTCCATGTAAACTGTGGGTCAATCGCAAAAGCAGCTCAAAAAAAGTGTTTGAGTTTTAGCCTATCACGAATAGATAAAACAGGACTCACGTACACTCAGTACACGTGATAGAAGTGAAACTTCCTTGGCGATTTATTTAAAACACAACTATATAAATCTTCGGCCAAGTACATGTGCTTTGGCCTTTTCGCGTCAAAAACTTTTCCAACAATGTTTCACGAAAACGTTGCATTAAAATTCGGCCTTGAAATTTTATTCTCATCGCACCCAAAGAAGTTTTACTTCAATAAAAACAATAAATTAATATTCGACGCACTAGATTTTTTAGAAATTTTGAAAACTAGCATAATTTTAGTTGGACTTAACATATTTACACAGTCGTGGGCTCATGATTATAATACGGCATTTGATTCTTTAATCAAATAATAATTCGTGACAAATAATTGAATGAAAAGAATTATACCAGCAAAAAAATATATATAGTTATTGAGCTCAAACAATACCCATATGACACTGCTTTACAATACTGATTTACACAAGCAATTACAATATAAGTACTTGAAAGAACGCCATTTTCTTGTGAATATAGCCCGTGGCGTAGTGCACAACAATAAGCTCAAACCCCATTGTGTTGCCCTCTGTAAACACTCCCTTACTAGATGCCAGCAAGTCGGGGTGGCGTCAGGCGCAGGCGGGTCCCTACCGCCGCGACCTGCCTATCCCTGCAGCATGGCAGGGTTCAACCTGAGCCGCACGCCGCCACGTGGAGCTCGCATTCCCGACTTGTTTTCTGCACCGTCAGCAACCTATATTCTCCGTCATTTTCGCGTGAGATAGGAAAAAAAAAAAATGTGTCCAGTAATTTTCTCGCTTGCATTAATGCATGACTAATTGATCCCCACATGACCCGGCCAGGGTTTCCCCTGTGTCTATGCAGGTTTTACCTGGGTCATTTTAGTTAGCTTTAGGCTAGGCAACCGAAGGGGCGCCAATTGCAGCCACGGCGGGCCAATAAACCCTAATATTAGCACACGATGCACGCGCCCTTGTTCTGCACGGTTAAAACCCCGCAGGGTAGAGTGTATAGGCTTCGCCTGAGACACACTTAGGTCCTCCCCTAACCTGGACACACACCCCACACACACACCTAGATGAACATTGTGAAGGACCGCAGCGACGCGAGCGTGCTCCGCAGAGAGCACCGCGGAGGTGACGACGGCGGCGGCGACCTCGGAGGCCACCACGCCGGGGCTGACCACGGCGTCCCCGCCCCCCAGGAGGTGCGGGCCCCTGCAGCTGGAGTACTGCTCGCGGCTGGCCTACAACACCACCTCCTACCCCAACAAGCTGGGCCACCGCTCCGTGCAGGAGGTGCGCGACGACGTCATCGCGTTCAGGTGGGTGCCTGGCCCGCACTCTGCTCGGGACAAGGCGTTCAGCTGTTCACGCTCGCGTGTGGCGTTTTCAGTTTCCTCTACGACGGACTCCACAGTCCTTTGATATGCTCGGGCCAGTGGCGTAGCCAGGATTTGTGTATGGGGGGTGTTAAGAAGCATGCCCCCCCCCCCCCTCCGTATTAAAGCGGGGCGTCCGGGGGTCCTCCCCCGGGAAAAATTTGGATTTTAAGGTGTAAAATAGTGCTATTTTAGCAGTTTTCGGTACTTAAATTTAAATATTGTAATGGTAAAAATTTTATTAATTTTAATATGAATTTTGTTTGAGTGATGAATAAGAAATTAATTAATGATTTGGTGCTAAGGGGGGGGGGGGGTTGAACCCCTAAACCCCCCCCCCCCCCGGTTACGCCCCTGGCTCGGGCAAATGTCATCTCTTCATTGGTTGCCGACTGATGATACATATTATTTTGGCGGCCTGTAATTCAATAATTCTTTTTATGAGAGTTTCTCATAAGCTTAGTGTGTTCCCTATAAGCTACACGCCAATAGCAAAAACAGCTTAGAGGTGTGTGTGTATATATATATATATATATATATATATATATATATATATATATATATATATATATATAAGGATTTTATCCTATCGCGAAATGAACCCGTGAATTTTTCCTGTCTCTATGCATAAGTTAATCTTTCAATTTCAAATCTATTGTTCGATGTTATGATATTTTTGCTTTTATTCATAAGCAGTGGCAGTTGGTTAACACGCTGATGTGTTTCCCCATTGTTCCCATGGTTTTTATGCAGTGTGTGTGCTACAGGATATGCTCATAAAAACACCTACTCCTGTATTTCACCGACCAACTTCAGCTGAAGGTTCACCACGACAAAATAAGTTGAAAACATCCATACGACTTGCGGTTTTAAATGCTTCCCTAGCCTGGTATACGTCTTCGAAGTTGGGGGCCTAACAATATATATTTTTTATTGTAAATAATATAGAAAGTACTTGAGATAAAACAAGAGAGCGTCAAAATTATTTAAAAGAACGAAGTTCTACAACTACTAAAGCGACAAAATTCGCGGTGGTTGTAGAACTGCTATCGATTAAACGTAACACAGATGCTCAGTGTTCTATCATTTCTTCATCTCCGACTTCACATGACCTGTGTCCTACGCACACGTTTTGAATCAGAAGGTTGGAAAACACGGCGGTCGAATCTTGTGCGCACGCAGGGCCGGTGCAAGGTAAATTGGTGCCCTAGGCGAAAAAAGCTTAATACCCCCCCCCCCCCCCCCCGGCAACCCAAAAAAAATTGCCTTGCCTCAAAATACATCACGTAAGCCTAAGATTTTGTCAACAATCAAATGTAAGCAGGGTTGTGTTTTTTTTTACTTTTTTAACTTATTACAAATTATAAACAGGTAACCGTGGACTTTAAATAATTACTTATATCAATATAAACATTCCAAACTGTTACAAAAATCCATTTTCATCTAGTTTCAATAATCGTTTAACATATGATATGAGCTGTTATGTGTCGTGCTGCGCCGCCCCCAGCTACTTGGCGCCCTAGGCGGTTGCCTAGTTCGCCTGTATGGACGCGCCGGCCCTGTGCGCACGACCTACTGGAGTCGCGCGCCCGGCTGAACTGCAGCTGTCCCGCAGGGAGCTGGTGGACGCGGAGTGCTACCGGCTGGCCTACGAGTTCGTGTGCCAGCTGCTGCAGCCCGGGTGCGTGGCGCGCGGAGCGGGGGAGGCGGGGGACCGCGCCGTGCTGCCATGCCGCGAGTTCTGCCGGGAGTTCCACCGCGGCTGCGGCGGCCGCCTGCCCGAGCGCTTCCGGGCGCCGCTGGACTGCGACTCCTTCCCGCGCTACTCGGGCCCCGGCTCGTGCAGCCCCAAGCCAGGCGAGTACCCCTCCCCTCCTCGCCGTAACCCTGCGATCTGCTTGTGCTGACTGGGCCTCGGCCACAAAAAAAAAATTGGTTGTGTGTAAAGTCGGTTTACGGACGATAGTTTAACGTGACGTCATAACAAAACATTGATGAAATAATTGCCTACTTTTATGAATAAAATTGAATAATTTTTATTGAATTATCACTATTTTGTATGGATACAAAGAAGGAGTGAAATGAAATCTACAATTTAATTGATAAATGTACTTTTATTTGCATTCATTAATTCAAATATGTTTATTACTTTAACGAACAGATTATTTTATAACTATACAACTACTAAACGTATACTACGTTATATACGTATAACTATAACGTTTATACATGTTTGCTATTTAACTTCTTCCAATCTGTGTTATTATGTTAAGGATAGGACGATGATAGGAAAAGTAGGAAACGAATGGGAGTGTTTCAAGTTTAATGTGCCTCGAAAAAGTCAAATCGATGGTTGTTCCAATCGAGTGGAAGAGAGATAGATGCGGCGCAAGCGTACAATGAGCGTAACGGGACAATGAGTCATCCTTTTTCGTGCGTGCAGCCGGCGTTCATCGATTTATTAGACGTAGTCACGTCAAAAAATGGAAAATTGAGTTAAGCATGAAATTCACGTGTTATAGGATAGCTTCAACTATCTATGCTAAAAGGGATTGAGTCACACGCGCGGGTTTGTTAATATTCGCTAGGGAAATTCTTAACGTACGCTAAAAGGGTTGCTTAGAAACATTCATTCGTTTCCCCCCCCCCCCCCTACCTTAAAACTGGGTTGCTTGGACTGAGGCCCTTTCAGCATGTGCCGAATCATTTAGCGTTTGCTTTATTCTGGAACCTAGATGTTAAATCACTACTTCGGGTCTCTCCGTGAGGCACGACGTGCAAGTGAGGGTCAGGCGTGGGTGCGCAGGCTGCGTGCGGGACCTGCAGGACAGGGGCCTGTCGCCGCGAGTGTGCGACGGCGTGGTGGACTGCCCCGACCTCTCGGACGAGACCGGCTGCTCGTACTGCGCGCCCGGACACCTGCACTGCGGCGCGGGGCGCGCCTGCGTGGCGCCCGAGAGGCGCTGCGACGGCCGGCCCGACTGCCCCGACGCCAGCGACGAGCGTCACTGCCGTGAGTGCCCCCTCCCTTCCTTACAATCATCATTTAAACCGCTATGCAGGTTTTACCCGGGGCCGAACTTGTCTAGTTTTAGTCATGGCACCAATCCCCCTCCTAGCACATGATGCATGCTACCCCTCTTGCATGGCTAACACCCTGAATGATTAGAGCGCAGTAGCGGATCCAGAGGGGGGGCTCAAGACCCCTCCAAAAGCATCTGGGTCCACTATTGTTTTAGTGTTTGCCTTGATAAAGCCTAGCCTCAGCTGGGTCAAGCCCCTCCCAAACCAAAATCCTGGATCCGCCACTGTTAGAGCGTATAAGCTTCGGCCTGAGATGCACTTAAGTCTCCCTCCCTAAGCCGGAACCCTCCGAAACACATTTAGTTTTTAGTTAGGTTAGGAAAAAAAGAAGAATCTAGTCAAGGCTGTATTTGTTTAGTGATGCTCGCTGTTTTTTTTCCGGCGTGGTGTCGCCTCTGAGCAGTCTCATCATCTTGCATAGGACAACAATGAGATTTGAGCGGTGATCATGTAACATTACGTTGTGGAGAAATGGTGTGGTTTCAAGAATCTATACCAAGCATTTCATATCTGAAAATTATTCTGAAATTTTTTTATTTTTTTTATAGCCATTTTCACTTTTTTAAAAATACAGTTTAAAAACGAAATATGGAAACAGACCTCATCCTACCTAGTGCATTCCTAAATTCTTTTTGTAAACAGACACCAAGTGTTATTGTTTATCAAATTGTGTGGTTTCTTCTGAAGCTCCACACACTGTAAGTGCCCAGGTAGGGTTAGTAAATTATGCAAAAAAAAAAAAGGTTCTTTCCCATAGTAATTTAAAAATATAAAATATTCTGGTCCCTGTATTTCTCAAAAACATTTCTCTGTGTCACTGTAGTAAAAGCATTATGTCCCTGGAGAACAGAACCTTGGATACAATACACCTACATTCTCGTTTTTTTACATTTTTGTATTTTCTCTTAGTTTCAATCTTTCCTTGTAATTTTTATTTTCCATTCATGTCCTATTATGTTCAAGATTTCAGCATATTTTGCAATACCTAACTAATATTACCTATATATTTTTTGATAATGCTTTTGTAATTTGGCATACATCATACCATACTGTCAAAACAATCAAGTCATGATTTTCAAAACTTCTGTGACTGACGAGGGTGGGGGGGTTTCATTTGCCCACGATTTTTTGAAAGTTGGGAAAATTGAAGTATATTTGTTTTGAAGTGTTTGTGAGACCTTCGGGCCTTAACGGACCCTGTGGGGTAGAGGGTCAATGGCCCCCAAATTTTTTGGGTCTTTGAAAATTGAATTTGTGGTACATTTCGAGGAATTTATAAAATATGTTTTTCAATGTGAACTAAAAAGTAGAAATAATCTTTAAATTATAGTAATGCGTTCAATAGCAATAGAATGAACTACAGCTCTATATAACGTAATTTTTTTAATAAGCTTTAAAATAAGAATCAAGTAATAGTAAATTTTAATTTAAAAAAAGCATGAAGTGCTTGATATCAGTTTACTTAAATTTTCTATCACTATTGACTATTGGTTAGAATAAGAGCACTATAAAAATTAAAAAAAAGAGCAACCCTGGTTTATTTTTATTAAAATTAATATTTTTGTTTGTTACTTGAGTCTTATTTTAAGCTTATTATATAAAAATTACATCATACAAGGTTGTAGTTCATTCTAGCACTATTGAACAAATTACTTACATTTAAAGATTAATTGATATTTTAGTTCATAACCAATAAAAGCATTTTTTTTAGTTTTTTAAAAAAACTATAATTTTATTTATTAGGTATGCCAAGTAAGTATAACTTCTAATACGCGCACATACTTACACACACCCTTTTTTTTAATTGATCTTATTAACATCCAATTATTAAGCAGATAGGGTAACAAAAGGGTTGCTTCGGTGGTGACAGGAAGGGGTACAGGTGGTGCAAGGTGACACTTTGGCCAGAATCTGTAACAGCGGAATTACAATAGCCTGTCGCCTCTGTCCGTCATCCGTCCGTCTGTCACCATACCTCAAATAAAATGTATTAAATATTTCAATTCTAATGTAGTAGTACTAACATCGTCTTAGAAAATGTAATTCTGCCCTCTCCTGACGAATATTCTGGATCCACCCTTGCTTGGCTTACAACTTTTGTATTTAAAACATGATTTATCACTGTAACTGTATCATTTTTAGGGACTGAGAAAAGACTTTATATTAGAGTTTTTTTTATTAACGGTTTTTATTAATGATGTTTCACTGTACATTGTTATAATAGAACATGGTTGATTCCTTCCAAAATTTGTGTGTGTAGTCATCACCATTCAATAAGACCTAAAGGGAGAATAATAAAAATCAGTAAATACTAACAAGTGATTACCAAGAAAGCAACTGTGACGAATCACAGGCCAGTGTTGGAGACGTGTGTTGTGTCCTTTCGTAAGTTGGCAGCAGTGGGACATGTAGTAAACAAAAGGTGATTATGGCGGGACGCGGCAGGTCGTGTGTTGTGTGTGAACAACGAGGTGCAATACGAGGACCATGAATGCTGCTCTGTGCGGCGTTAGTGTCATCAACCTAACAACGTGCTTGTGTCTGATTGCCTCAGTGGTGCTGTCGCCCAGCCTGGGGGCGGTGACGGCCGCCCCGTACGTGTCGCGCCACTCCTCGGAGGGCTACGTGGTGTTCAACGAGCACGGCCACTCGGGCAAGGTGTGCACGGAGACTCTGAACAGGACGGTGCCGGCCCCCAGCCACGAGGCGACCCTCGCCACCATCGCGACCTCGCTCTGCTCGCTGCTCAGCTTCCAGTGAGTTTCCTGCGTCGACCCCACAACACTTCTCAGCCTCGGGTGCAACTGCAACTGTCTCAGCATTTCGCTAGCTATTCCTGTAACATAGACTGTCCTTCAACTTACCCATCGGGTATTTAACACCTCGACTAAGAAATAAACATCCAGGAATTGAAGTATTCAGATAAGCTAAATTGACCTATACTTGCCACTTATGCCTCGTAATGAATTAAATATGTTGTTACATACACTTCTGACTGAATAATACATCTATCTTTGTCCATGCAGGGTGAATTTTGCTCATAAACTTCGGACCTCCATCTGTGTTATTGTGCCTTAAAACCAAACATATTCCCCCTTCCCTACCACAAGGTGGTTAAGTTGTAAGTGTGAGTGTCCATATATGATCAGTAGGGACAAAATTATATGGAGAATTGTGAAAAAGCTGAAATAACACTGAAACACATGCCAAAACACCATATAACACCAAAATGAATGCTTGTACACCATAAAGCACTGAAATGCAACAAAAATAAAATTAATAAGCATATTAAGTCAAAACTCAACTTAAATTACAACAACCTAATTGTTTAATACTGAGGGCTGAACGCGCATTGCCGGTGATTTCGAGATGTTAACTATGGGCGCCACCACGTGGAAGGGCACGTGGACCCGGCGGAGTCTCTCGCTCAGGGCGTGACGTAGCCCAAGTGGGGACGAGTTACCAGCCCTTTCTATCCTAGCTACCCAGACCTGGCCCGCTCTAGGCGTCGGGCACGCCACACTCCTAGACTCACTCACCACGTGATTAAATAAGTACTCACTTTATATTTATTCTCCAGATTTAATTTCACTAACACGTCTCTCTACACGCCCGTTATACGTTACACATTACACGGTTAAAAAGCCTGAGGCACGAATCGGTTTAGGTGAAGGCATGGTCCACACACGTGGCCATGCTGCAAAGTTTACTTATTACACGGTGATGAAAGAAACTCGACTGAGACAATTAATTAATTAAACAGTCCGCTGACCGAGAGCTGCCCCGAGGATGACGAGCGAAAGAGATTCAGAAATACTTAACGAGACAGAATTACTTGGTCAGTGCAGAACAAAGGTTGAAGTCCCCGGGGTGCTGGCGCGTCTGCTCTCGGTCAGTGATGAAGATCGACTGGGCTGAGCTCATCGCTCGCAGGTGGCAACATGGCGCCCTTCGCGCCAACACAATTACCGTTACTGTATTCTACGACTCCGTGCCCCGGCGAAAGTTGAGTAAATTACAGATAAACATTAAAAATATATAAAAATTACTGACAATGGAAAGTTTGTTACTATTTACTTATTTAATGATAATTCATATAAAAGCATTCCTATCCTCGTCCAAGTCCGTGCCTGTTCGGGTCCGCCCGGGCAACGTCTATAGTTATTTAAGGTAACTTATTTAAATTAAAGAAACACAAGTAAACTACACAGCACTGGGGCGAAGATGGATGAAAACAACAAAAAGGCTTACAATTAATATTAACATAGCAATTTTAGGGATCGCCGCACTGCTTCTAAGCGCCCTCTTGTGGTAGTTCGTGGCGCGCAATTCAAACACACGACTACGTACATGGCGGTACAAATGCCGGGGAAGGGGAGAGGAATGTTGAGGAAACGGAGACTGACTAGGCTCATGGGGCGTAGCCCCGGCTGACGTCAATTGCCCCCCCCTCGAATAGCCGGTCATGTCGACGTTTCCGCTGGGTCGCCTGTGGGCGTGGTCGCCCCCTTATCAACAACAGCTGTGCTTCCTCGCGATCCCTCGGGGTCGTAGCGTGTATCGCGGAGCCGGAACTGGGTCTTGTGACGCCCGGTCTCCCCTCTCTTCCCGCGGTGTTTCGTCTTCCTGCGGTTCGGTTACTGTCACCCTGAACGTGGAGTCTGCCAACGAGTAATGCAGCGGCCATAATGGCTCGTCCGGCGAACCCGGCCTACTCTCTACTTCCTCCGGCCACCTTATCAGTGGTTGGGATGTCGACTGGCCCTCCGTCACTCCGGGCGTGTCCCTGAGAAATCCCCTGAAAGGCGAGACGTCACTCCCCGAGTCTTCGAACAGCCGCCTCGGCCGGACATCTGTGACTGCGAGGGGCGTCGCCTGTCCCGCCCCCAGGTCCGGGAAGCCTCTGAACCCGCCCCCGTCTGTTGGGGTGGACGTGACCAGCTGTGCGGCCGCCCTCCCGTCTGTCTCGTCCGCCGCCTCCGTCTCTCTCTGCCGCGTCCCTGCTCCGTCACGTCTCGTTTCCGTCTCTTCCGCCCCGTCCGCCGCCTCCGTCTCTTCCTGCCCCGTCTCCGCCTCGTCCGCCGCCTCCGTCTCCGCCTCGTCCGCCGCCTCCGTCTCTTCCTGTGCCAAGCGCACATCGTCCCGGTGATATTTCGCGGCCCGGCCTGAGGGTAACTTTATCACGACCGCCGTGGGCCCCGCCTTGACCACCGCCACCGGGCCAAACCACTTTGGCGCCAGGCCGGCGCAGAAGTTGCGTCGGCCGGAGGAGAGGGGGTGGAGCCTCGCGTAAACCAGCTGGCCTGGTTTCAGTTCAGGGGGCGGGCGGGTCGTCTCGGGTGTGCGTTGTGCTTGGTAAGCTGCCTGGTTACGTCGCGCCCTATCGTGCGTCTCGGCCAATCGCCTCAGGCGTCCTTCGGGGCTCTCTACGTCCGGGTCCGTTTGTTGTTGCCGCACGTGATATTCCCCGGGGAGGGTGAGGTTCCGCCCCTGGACCATGGTGGCTGGTGTTTCGCCGGTTGCCGCGTTCACCCGTCGCCGGATGCAGTACAGAACGTCCGGGATGTGCGTGTCCCATTGGGCGTGGTCATCCGCGAGCCTCAACCGCAGTTGAACCTTCACCTCTTGGTTGCGTCGTTCCGTGGGGTTCGCGCGGGGGTGGTACACGGGGGTGGTGTGTAGGATTACCCGCCATTTTCTCCCCAGCTGCGCCCACCGGCGCCCGACAAATTGGGTGGCATTGTCCGACAACAGGACCCGGGGGTACCCCCACCTAGGAAAAAACTCCGTTTCCAGGCTGCGTGCAATGGTGCCGGCGCGGATGTTCGCCAGGGGGTAGGCCTCCACCCAACGCGTGTAGCAGTCTGTCACCACCAACAAAAATCTTTTTCCTCGGGGCGTGCGGGGATATGGTCCCATTAGGTCTATGGCGACTGTATGGAATGGCTCGGTGGGCTGCCTGGGTACCTGCTGGGCTGTCCCGTCGGTGCGGCGCGCCTTGTGCCTCTGGCAATGTTTACATCTCCTCACGCAGTCCCGTACAAACTTGTTTACCCCTGGCCAATAGAACTGTTCCCGCAGATCGCGTCGCGTCTGGTCTGCGCCGGGGTGTCCGGCTAGCCTGTTCACGTGATACATGTCAAACACCTCCCAGCGGGTGGCGGCTGGCGCGAACGTCCGCCATTGGCCAGCTGTCCCCTTAGGTCGCGCCTGCAGTGTCCCGTCCAATACACGGTAGCCTTCACATTCTCCGCTCCCGCAACGGCGCACGATCTCCTGTGTGTCTGTGTCCGTGAGTTGGGCCGCTCGCACGTAGGCGTCTAAGTCATCAAGCTCCGCGCCTGGCGGTAATGTCGGTGTGACGTTAAGGTTTAGGGCACACAATGCGGCTTGGGTTGTCGGGGTGCGCGGGGTCCTGGGTATGCGCCCGCTGGGTGGTGGCAAAAGCTCCTCCCACTCCGCATCGTCACAGGCTGTGACGGTGACGTCCGGATCTCGCGACAGCTCGTCCGCTAGTTCGTTCTGTTTTCCCGGTACGTGCTCGACTTCGAAATCTAAGGCCTGTAGAAGCATGGCCCAACGCGTCAGCTTCGAACGTCGCCCCTGCATCGTGGCCAGCCATTTGAGACATTGGCTGTCAGTTCTCAGTACGAATTTCTGCCCCTCCAGGTGTGGGCGGTAGCGTCTGAGGGCCCAAACTACGCCTAGACACTCACGCTCGTTCACGCTATACCGCTGCTCGACGTCGCCGAACTTGGCGCTTGCATATTCAATCACCCGAGGCTCGCCGTCGTCGCCGAGTTGTAACAGGATGGCCCCGATGCCCTTCTCGCTCGCGTCTGTTTGTACGATCAGGGGTCTGCCTGGGTCCAGCCGCGCGAGTAAGTGGCACTGTTGAAATCTGCGTTTTAGCTCGTCAAAAGCGTTCTGGGCTTCCACGGTCCACCTGAACGGACGTTTGGGTGACAGCTGTTCTGTCATCGGCGCCGCTACTACCGAGAACTCTGGGACGAAGGCTCGCAGCCAGTTAGCTAGCCCCAAGAACTTTTGCAGTTGCTTGCGCGTGCGTGGGGGCTCCTTGTTGATAATTACACTCAGCTGTTTTTCCGTGGGTCGGTTTCCGTCCGCGTTAACCACTAAGCCCAGGAAATCTAGTTCTGTGGTCCCCAGGTGGCATTTTTCGCGATTGCATGTCAGACCATGGCTCGCCAGGCGTTCCAAGACTAATGCTAAATGATGCGCATGTTCTTCCCACGTCTGAGACCAAACAATTATGTCGTCCAGATACGCGGCCGCAAACTTGCCCGAGTAGTTGTCTAAGACCCGTGTCATCATCCCTTGGAAGGTAGCGGGGGCGTCCTGTAGGCCGAATGGCATCGCGCAAAACTGAAATCTCCGCCCGTCTGGGGCTGTGAACGCCGTCTTGGGTCGGTCCGCCGGACGTATCGGCACCTGCCAATACCCAGATTTTAGGTCGAGGGAAGAAAATATCTTGGCGTTACCCAGGCCTGAAAGTGTGTCGGCCATGTTCAGCAGGGGGGGTGGGGCATTAATTGTCACTCTATTGATAGGTTTGAAATTGACACAGAAGCGTAGTTTCCCGTCTTTTTTTTCTGCCAACACGACCTGGAAATTATACGGACTTTCGCTAGGCTCAATTATCCCGTCATGCAACATGTCCTGAACCTGGTCTAGGATGGTCTGTTTACCAACGTGGCCGTAGCTACCGGGTGGGATAAACATTGGCTCGTGAGGATGGGTCGGGATGGCATGCTCAGCTATGGTGGTACGTTTCAGCGGGTCCGCGGACGCAAACACATTACACTGATGATCGAGGACCTGCTGGATGGTAGCACGAAACTCGGGGGGAACTCCGTGCTGGAACTCGTCGAGACTGACCTGGTTTACTGCTGGTGGAGTAGGCTTACCCAGCCCGTGGATGGTCCGCCGCCCCTGGGTGCCGACGTGGACGCAGCCGGCCCGGATGTCGATGGCTGCGTGCTGCTCGTAGAGCCAGGGTAGCCCCAGAATGACGTCATCACGTAACTGCTCCACCACCAGCGCCGTCGTGACGGACCGTTGGTCCCGCACGTCCACCTCCAGCGTCGCGACGCCCTGGGTGTAGCAGGCGTCCCCCGTGGTAGCCAGCTGGAGTTGGCCCGGGTGGTACTCGAAGTTGTCACGGCCAATCACGCGTACCGCCACACAGTTGTGGCTGGCGGCGGTGTCAACAAGCGCGTGGACTGCGCGCCCGTTGACAACCACCGGAATGCGCAACAGGTCGGCCTCCGCCGCTCCCACGTGACCCAGGAGAGGCCCCGCCGCCGTAGGTCTGTTGTTGTTAGGTGAGGCGGGGGAGGTGGGCTGTCTTAGCGCGCCGCCCCCTGCCGTCCGTTTCCCGACGGCTGCTGCGCCGCGAAGTCAGGCCGGAACTTGTTCCTCACCGGGCAGTTCTCGTGCCAATGGAACGTGCCTGGTGGACACGTGTGGCACTGAGGTGGTGGGCTGCCGCCGGTAGTCCGTCTCCGCCATGTCAGCTGCGCGTGGCCGCTCGGTCCGGGTTCGTCGCGCCTAGCTTGGTCTCGGGTGGGCGCCGTGTAGGGCACCAGCGCCTTGGTGTCGGCGGGCGTCGTGTCTTCCTGCTTGGTGCTCAGGGTGGCGTGGATCCTGGTCGGTCTGACAGCTCGTAGGTCCTGCTCTAAGACGCGCGCCTGTTGGACGAACTCCTCTGCCGGACGCCGCGTCATCGGGCGTAAATACGGGCGAAATTCCGGGCGCATCAGCTCAACTACCCGCTCCAGCACTCCGGTAGGTTCTTCTCCGGGAAACAGCCGCTTGTACAGACGTATTTTTTTCATGATAAACGCCTCCGCCGCCTCCGTCGCGCCTTGCTCGAGACAATACAGCTCCGTCCGCACTCTCATCTCTGTCTTCACGTCCGCGAATCTGGCCTCGAACAATCTCGCGAACTCGGTCCACGGCATGTCATACTCCTGGACGATCTGCCACCACGTCTTGGCGTCGCCTTTGAGCGCGGTGCTCACCCTGTTCGCCCACTCACACTCCGGCACTCCGTAGCGATTCAGGCGTTCCCGACACGCGTGTACAAATCTCCGCGGATCGTCGCTGGTTCTGCCCGCAAATTCCGGTAGCTCCACGTGTCCTATGAGAGGTACCCTGCTCCGTGGTGTGTCGGCGGCGTCTCTCACCGGGCTGCGGCCTGACGGGCCCGCTATTCTCACGTGGTGGCACCACTGGCACGTGTACCACCCGTCTTGAAAGGAGATTATTTCGGACTTCGCGAAACACGCCGTGTGCTTGAACGCGCGACAGTTCCGGCACCAGCCTCCCTCCCGCGTCTTGCCCTCACACTCCGCATCCGTGCACTTCCCGTGTCCCGCCTCAAACTGATCCGCCCGTTCTGCCTGCTCGTGGTTCGGCTGCGCTTCATACTGTCCTACGCACACGCACGTGTCCGTCCACGAAGAAATCGCCGTCCCGCTCACCTGGCGCGGTCGCGCGCACATAACACAATATAAGCTATTCTTTTGAAACAACTCACTTGCCTTAATCGCGCCCGGATTTTTGTCAAGTCCGTGGTTGTCCGACATGGTCGTGTGGTGGTGAGGCCGGTCGATTGCCCCTCTTCCCTTCGCTACGCGACGCGACGCGGATGGCGGTACACACACACACTGACCTGGCCCGGCTGCTGTTGTCGCGAGGAATGCGGCCACCTGGCTGCTCGCAGCGAATTCCTGGAAGCGCGCGCCCGGCTGGTCACGTGGCCGGCGCGCCAGAGTCCCGCTATGCGCTCCGCGCGAACAATAGTTCCAGCGCGAACTTTAGTTCCGCGCGCTCCGCGTAACAACCGCCTATCTCACACGCTCGTACAGGTCTGGTTTTCGCGGAAGATGTAACTCGCCCCACGTTGGGCGCCATTTGAGGGCTGAATGCGCATTGCCGGTGATTTTCGAGATGTTAACTATGGGCGCCACCACGTGGAAGGGCACGTGGACCCGGCGGAGTCTCTCGCTCAGGGCGTGACGTAGCCCAAGTGGGGACGAGTTACCAGCCCTTTCTATCCTAGCTACCCAGACCTGGCCCGCTCTAGGCGTCGGGCACGCCACACTCCTAGACTCACTCACCACGTGATTAAATAAGTACTCACTTTATATTTATTCTCCAGATTTAATTTCACTAACACGTCTCTCTACACGCCCGTTACACGTTACACATTACACGGTTAAAAAGCCTGAGGCACGAATCGGTTTAGGTGAAGGCATGGTCCACACACGTGGCCATGCTGCAAAGTTTACTTATTACACGGTGATGAAAGAAACTCGACTGAGACAATTAATTAATTAAACAGTCCGCTGACCGAGAGCTGCCCCGAGGATGACGAGCGAAAGAGATTCAGAAATACTTAACGAGACAGAATTACTTGGTCAGTGCAGAACAAAGGTTGAAGTCCCCGGGGTGCTGGCGCGTCTGCTCTCGGTCAGTGATGAAGATCGACTGGGCTGAGCTCATCGCTCGCAGGTGGCAACATGGCGCCCTTCGCGCCAACACAATTACCGTTACTGTATTCTACGACTCCGTGCCCCGGCGAAAGTTGAGTAAATTACAGATAAACATTAAAAATATATAAAAATTACTGACAATGGAAAGTTTGTTACTATTTACTTATTTAATGATAATTCATATAAAAGCATTCCTATCCTCGTCCAAGTCCGTGCCTGTTCGGGTCCGCCCGGGCAACGTCTATAGTTATTTAAGGTAACTTATTTAAATTAAAGAAACACAAGTAAACTACACAGCACTGGGGCGAAGATGGATGAAAACAACAAAAAGGCTTACAATTAATATTAACATAGCAATTTTAGGGATCGCCGCACTGCTTCTAAGCGCCCTCTTGTGGTAGTTCGTGGCGCGCAATTCAAACACACGACTACGTACATGGCGGTACAAATGCCGGGGAAGGGGAGAGGAATGTTGAGGAAACGGAGACTGACTAGGCTCATGGGGCGTAGCCCCGGCTGACGTCAATACATTAAATTCATTGAATGTAAATTATTTAACATGGTGTTGGTACCAAAATGTATGTACTAAATAGAGTGAAAAAACTTGCTTTTTCTGATATTCCAACTGTTATTAGTAACTAATTTTTACATTAAGACATTAGAACATTTTACAAATGATTTATTTGTACTTTCCCCAGTAATTTGACATGCTTATTACAAATTATTGTATTGTAAAAAGAACATCAAGTATCAGTCAAAATGTCACTGCTTTGTTGAAGTAAGCATCACTGAACAAATAAGTGTCGTATTTGTTGAAAATTGTGCTATCTTTATGAATGAACAGAGTTCCTAAAAAAAAAAAAGGGGGGGGGGGGGGGTGGGTTGTCTGTAAAGCCGGTTTACGGACGATAATTTTACGTGATGTCATAAGAAAACATTGATGAAAATTTGCATACTTGTTAATTTTAAAACATTATTTACAGTTTTTGCAAATTTTATTTAAATAATTTGTTTAAATATAGTCACGAACAATTATTTAAAAAGCCCGTCTTAACCTGTTTGATATTATAGAAGATTTTCTCACACGATTTATAAGACGTTATCACGTCAAAATATAACACCAAAATCTCTTGTTTTAAAAAATAAATTGGTCTAAAAATTAAACTATAAAACTTGTCTCCAATAATATATAATCAGGTGTTAAACAGCACAAACATAATATTATTTAACCAGCTACATGCAAGTCCATTTACTTTTTGTTGAACGAAAAACTGAACATGAGAAAAATAAAATTGCATTCCAAGAAATCAATTTAATTTAGTTACGCGCTGAATGGCTGTAATTATAGCTTTTAAGCAACAGAACTTGTAACCAAATGAAGTGAATTAGATTTTAAATTATATCTGGTGCTAGTGCGTGAAAGGACGTGTGTCCGTCTGCCAGGAACGTGACTGTGGTGAAGGTGCGCAAGGAAAGTGCGTGAAAGGACGTGTGTCTGTCTGCCAGGAACGTGACTGTGGTGAAGGTGCGTAAGGAAAGTGCGAGAAAGGACGTGTGTCTGTCTGCCAGGAACGTGACTGTGGTGAAGGTGCGTAAGGACCCAGAGGACGACGTGAAGTACGTGCACATGGAGGACCCCATGGCGGCCTACATCACCTTCGTCAGGGGCCAGTGCCCCTCCAAGGAGGTGCTCTACATTGGCTGCTCTGACCTGCGTGAGTACCTGTTGAACTGAAAAACCTGTCGCCCAATCCTTAAAATAACAAACTTCAGTAGAACCCGTCATAACATTCCTGCTTATTAACATCATATTTTTTAAGTGCCAACATTTCCTCCATAAGAACAATGTATTTTCCTCCCGTGTATAACATTTCACAAATGGTGCGCTTCCTGCTTATAATGTTTACTTTCTTTAAATTCAATAAATAATAAATGCAAAAAAAAAAGTTTTTCATAACCCAACTATTGGAAGACTTATCACATCTGAGAAGTTTAAAATGTTAAACAGTTTTTGTTACAATTTACATAAGTTTTTTTTTTTACAATCACTGTTATACCATAGATGTAGATTGTTCAAAGAGGATTGTATGCAAAAAAAAAATGTAAGTATGCGAGAACACTAGTGCTACACGTTAGTGCTGGTTAATGCTGTATTCGATATATCGAAGGTACGTGTCTGTTGACACCCTTCTGTTGGTTGCCATCTAGTGTGTTTTCAATTTGCCAAATATTCCGTGTTGGCAGAAAAAAAACGAAGTGTTTTATTTTGCTGATAGAATTGAATTTACATATTTAATTCATGGCTGAAATTCCAAAACATACACGTGGCAAAGGAATTGGACAGTCATTTCCACACTAAACATCGTCATGAATCGTGAGACCATTTTACATAAATATAGTAGTGAGTCTTTAGACCAATAAAATATAACCTGGAAGAATGACAAATTTGAAGGAAAATTTTCGCTTGGTTAAGCAACATAGAGCATGAAGTGTACGCATTGTGATTTTAACATTAAAATTGTTTACAAAGTTTGATGAGTCGATTGGTAAAAATTTCAAACACTGATAGGTGCTAAATTGATACTTTCTGCTAAAGATTTTTTTTCTTTCTGCTCTCTTTTACTATACTATATTTTAAATATTGTGGTAGCTGAGGATATAGGCTATCACACTCCATACCACCTCTATTAGCTCAAAATTCATCCTGGAGTGGACATACATTTTTCATTAACACTTGCGTATATAAATTTGGCGCTGAAAATTATTTAAGTTCAGGCAAAAAAAATCATTGTCTATTAGTTACTGAAATAATCTCTCATACACCAAACTGATATAAACGTATTTTTATTAATACTCGGAAGAAAATTCACAGTAACGTGGCAACCATCTTGTTACCACAAAAAAAAAAAAAAACATGCAGAGTATACAAATTTTTGCACATAACCTCTTCTCTGACTACCAAAAACAAACATGTCAACTGATCACAGGTACCGAAGGATGAATATTAAAATGCTGTTCGCAATTATGTCCTGTGGTTGCACACAAACTCATAGTACAAGCCCAAAGACTATGTCCTCAGAGCAAAGACCAAGTTCACTCTATCCTTGTGTGGACTAAAAACCTGCGACTGTGGTCAGAAAATTCTAGTTAAATAGTTCCAAAAACGAAAAAAAGGTTGATTAGATCACATAGCGCCTGGACCACAGGCACTAAATTCTCTATAAACTCACATAATTATATAATTTGTGAGCAAACGACCGACCCATGACCTATCGGTACCTCGTTCAGACTCTGACTAAACGAGGCTACGTGCATCTGCGTACCGCCTGGAGGAAATAGCAGGTGCACTACCTCTCCAGCCAATCACAGCACAGCCCTAATAAAACTATAGAAGTATACAATTTCATGCACCCTGCACCGAGGCTTTTTTTTTTTTTTACAGAGATTACACCAAGAAAAAATCAGAGAAACCAGTGACATTATTTTCATAATAAATCATTAATTGAAACATTTAACAAGTGGAAAAGGCAGGAACCTGGGTCGCTACAAGGTATTTTTTTGTGTATTTGTTACATTGCTTAGCAAAAACTGAATTTCTACCATGAAAGAATTATTAAGTTCTCATGTCTGTCAGAATAAAGTTGAATTTCTTATTTATTAATAGTTGATTTACATTTTGAAAATTAGCATAACTGTTGTCAACAGGTATTTTAATGAATATAAAAATTATCATCAAACTTAATGCAAAAATGTTTTTCAAGTAGTTACTGCTAGCCAAAACTTAGATAAAATATGGATATTGTTTTGCAAGAAACGTTCATTGGTGTATACCAGTCTGGCAATAATGGAAAAACATTTGAAGTTAGGAAATAAATTACACACTTAAAAATTTGAATTCTAAATTCACTATACGGTCTAAATAACTGTGAAAGCAACACTTGTGTATTTCAAAATTAGAATAATTAGTGTTAAAAATATCAAATAAAAAATAAAAAATTGTTCTGAAGAAGAAGCAAACATTACCACTAATTGACATCAAAGTTGATGTTAGGTCTTATGATGTAGTTTTTACTACCATCTTTGAATATAGGTAGGCAGTTGATGTTTTGATGTGAACATTCAGATACAATTGAAATTATTCAGGTCCAAAAACTTGCAAATACCTTTAGCTTTATATGGGAGCCTAGGAAATGTACAGTTTCACTCTGAATCATAGCCAGGATGGGGGGGGGGGGGGGGGGGGGGGGGGGGGGGGGGGCATTACGTCACTCGTATTTTATCGTAATCGAATTTTAAAAGAAAATTGATTGTCACACTTAAATCTCAGGGAATAGTACACTTTTAGAACTCCAATGTATACACTTACAGTTTTAAGAAATGATTTCGCTAAAGAGAATAAAACAGAACAATTAATATTTTGGTTTTTATTTAACTGTTTTTAACACTTTGTTTTCATGTCAAATAGTTGATTATTTTGTTAAACGAAGTAATGTGTGTGTGTGTATATATATAAGTATGAAAGACACGTGTGCAAACCGACATTAAATATAAAATACTTGGAAACAAGAATTCCTGCCGTTTCTGTGTACGAGGCATGTCGGGCTATAGTGGGGAGGAAAAAAATTATTTTAACCCACAAATAAGTATTGCAATAATAACAAAATAATCTCTCTCTACCCTTATGTAGCATATGATGCTGTGATTTTCTTATTGTCTTAACTTTAATTTTTTAAATTTTATTTTAAATCATAGAAGGGAGGGGTCCTTGCTCCCCCGGCTTCGTCCCTGCTGTTCAAAGCTAAGTACGTTGACGACAGTCGTCGTGCCCTCCTAGATGTAGAGGCCGTACCTGTCCACCGACGTGGGCCTAAGGGAGGTATGTTCCCCTAGTGCACCGTCAGTGAAGTGTTTACGATCAGGGACGCACCTGCGTGCGCCCTAGCACGTCTGTAGACAAACATGTGTTTGTAAATATTTATACTTTTTATCTGGTAATTGTAGTGTCATCATGTACATGTTAATTAATCACGAGCATCCACGATTGTATATAATTTGTAACTTAACAGAACTCTCAAGTCCTAAACATGTCTAAGATTGTACGAATACTTAACTTGTCATTTAATTCTTAACTAATTAATTAATTTGTGTTTACATTTTATCATTTACCGTTCAATTACTTGTAATGTCGTTTCTTCAATAATTATGTAATTTCTTTTGAGTGCTATGCTTAGTAATGTAAACCGCAACCTGGCCCGCCGCGAGTCGAGTCTCTCTCCCACGCCGGCCTATTTCACCTTCCCCTCCTCCGTGGCCCGCGAGCTCCGGCGCGCGGACGGGCGGAGGAGGGCAGTGGCTAGCCAGACTCGGGGACGAGCAGACGTGCGCTCGCTCCGCTCCGCTCGGGACGCGTGTAGCACGGCATCGTTGTTCGCTACCAGTATAATTCGTTACGGGACTGCCACCCCAGTCGTGTCGAGCCGTGTCAGGATTCGTTGTACTGCTGAACTTTCTTAGTCAGTACGTTTCGTCACAGAACTATCTCCGCAGACGTAACAGGCCGCGTATGCACTACTTGGCGCTGCTGAACTTTCGTAACCGGTACGATTCGTCACGGGACTGCATCCACGGTCACACCGAGCCGCGTTTTGTTGTCAAGAGTGTATTTCCGGGAGTCCGGGTCGCGGCGAGGGAGTACGCTCGTTCTGCAACGTGCCGGCCAGGCTGCGATAGGGCTTTTTACACGGAATAAAGGAGCTCGTGAAAACGGACAGCAACATCTTCTCCTTGCTGCCATCTACCATTCCTTCTACCTAGGGATCGTCCATTAATCACGTGAGGCTCGAAAAGGGGGGTGGAGGGGGGGGGGTGTCTGGAAAAATCATGAAATATCACTATGGGGGAGGGGGGGTTGTAGAGAGATATCACATGTATTAATTTTTTCGCCCAATTTCTTCTAAACCAAAAAGCGACGCGTGACCTTGACTCGCCGTAGCCAGGCAACAATATGCCCGCCTGCCGCAACATGAACCACCCGGCTCGGCTTGCCAGTCGCCAGTAAGACTGATTTTGGCGCCGAATACATGCGTAAATCACATATAAGCCTTTCCTTTATTATTTTTATGCCAGTGAGAATAAACCTGCAACCTTAATGTGTGTCTGGACATTTTTATCAGTGTGCTTAATTTTCCAGAATTAAATTAGATTATACCTATATTTAAAGATAATATTCCGAAATTTTTAAAAATATTTTGCACCAAAAAAATACATATGATTTATTGGGGGGGGGGGGGGGGGAGTCTAAAACCTCACCACAAATCACTAGGGGGAGGGGGGGTTTAAAATTTGCTAAAAAAACATCACGTGATTAATGGACGACCCCCTATGTAAATTTCCCTCCTGGTCCCATGTTCCACGGTCCCGGCCACGTTGGCCTGAACTCCACTCTCTCTCCGACTGGAGCTACACGGGAAAATCAGGGCGAGTCTCAGGACAATTCGCAGCAGGGACTTAGGGACCACAGGCCGAGTGACGTCAACGTGCTCGTGCTCGAGCTGCGCGACACTGTTTGTGCAAGGTGACGTGCGGTTGCAGGGTGCGGCCTGCAGTCAGCCAGGGTCGGCTCGGGCGTGCAAGGGCTGGGCAAGGCAGCCGTGCACGGCGACTGGCCGTGGCACGCGGCCCTACTCAAGGACGACGTGCACGTCTGCGACGCCACTTTGGTTGCCCCTCAGTGGCTCATCACCACCGCGTCCTGCTTCCAGGGGTGGGTGGCTGCACTCTGTCCAGGCGTCTCTTGGAACTTACTTTCTAGACTTAACACTTGTTATGGCATTCAACACAGATATTCCACACTTTTAGATATTCTAGTATCCGAACAGACAAAGTAACAACCATAATATCTGGTGCATGCAGTCATACCTATGTCTCTTCAATAACTAGAAGTGAAACAGGATGGAAACAAGGCAGAAGTTACAGGTAATTTAATTAATATCCTGTTCAACTATGTATTATAATATTGATGTTAAATATCTTATAACTTAAGTTTTGATTGTCCATCACACTAATAAATGAAATTTTTGGCATTCATACATAACTTCTACTATACAAGAAGGTAATAAAAAAAAGATACTAATAAATAATAAATAATTAATAATTACTAAAGATTATTATTTATATTATAATTTATTCGTAAAATTTTTTTAAGAATGAATCATAGGATTCGTAATTACAATTATATATAAACCAATATATTTGGAATTGGAAATGAAATCAGGATTAAATGGATAATCAAGTGAATTTGGCCAACATATTCTCTTGTTATAACGTAGTTAGGCATTCACTAATTAATAAAATTATAAATTTTTTTTGGTCCAATTGTATTGTAACATATATGCACCAATGGGGATAAGTGGTATTCAAACCATGTTAAGGGGAATGAGGCTCCCACATATTGGTTTATCAGATACTAACTCACATTTTGCAGTGCAGCTTTGATCCTAGTTTTGCACTTGTTGATTCCAATATTTGTAGAGAGGTGTAGTAACCATGACAATTGCAATTTTATGATTGCTCCCTTAAAAAAATTGGTAATTTTCTTTCTGCATTTAAAGACTGTAGCCTTTTAATAAATACCAGGCTCTAACAAGATATAAAATCCTGGAGGCAGTGGCGTAGCCAGGATTTGTGTATGGGGGGTGTTAAGAAGCATGCAACACCCCCCCCCCCCCCCGGCCCGTATTAAAGCGGGGGTCCGGGGGTCCTCCCCCGGGAAAATTTGGATTTTAAGGTGTAAAATAGTGCTATTTTAGCGGTTTTCGGTACTTAAATTTAAATATTGTAATGGTAAAATTTTTATTAAATTTAATATGAAATTTGTTTGAGTGATTAATAAGAAATTAATTAAATATTTGGTGCTAAGGGGGGGGTTTGAACCCCTAAAACCCCCCCCTGGCTACGCCCCTGCCTGGAGGGATATCATTTATGCCATGTCATGTAGAACGTAACTTAAAATCGGGAGGGGCCTGATGGGGATCGGAGGACGATGCGGAGTGTGAGTGAGCGGTGTCGGTGCAGGCAGCCGAAGGCACGCTGGGTGGCGCGCCTCGGCATGGTGCGGCTGGCGGGCGGTGCTCCCTGGCAGCAGGAGCGTGCCGTGGTCGGCATGGTCAAGTCGCCCGTCGAAGGCAGCACCGTCGCCATGGTGAAGCTGGAGGGCCCCGTCGCGCCGTCCGACTTCGTGAGGCCGGTGTGCCTCCCCCAGGAGACAGAGTCGCTGCCCCCGCCCCACGCCGCCCTCTGCAACACTCTCAGCTGGGCCCGCAACAGTTGAGTGGCGACGGTTCCTCCTGCCGTCCCGCTCTTGCCTTACCTTAAACTTTTCTGCAGTCAGACTGCTTGCATCTCACTAATAATTAATTTACTATTAACTATTATCTATTAATTAACCACCGTAGCCTTTCTAACATTGCAAATATATTTGTCCAACCAACTTATTCAGAGAAGAAAAAATGATTCTAAAATAAATGAGGGAAAACTTTATGTATTTTGCTAAGACAGTCCTAGCATTTATCGTTTGGCAAGATTTATACTAATAAATTATATAAGATGTTAAAAAGATGTGCATATATAGTGTATGTCAAATGTCTTGCAAGTTAAGCAACATACTTTGATGGAAACATATTGCTCGGAACGGACCGACAGTGCCTAATAATTACGTGGAACCCTACGGAACTTGGCACGGCCCGGTTACACCTCAACCGTTCTAAAAGCATGTATCATCCATATGCACGTACAACATGGTCAATATATATATTTGAACTGATAATTGCGGCATCCAAGGAGATTTTTCATCGCCCTTAGCCGCACTCCACTGATATGTGTTCCCTTCCCCCACTTCATACATTTCACTCTACTTGTTCCTGCGCTGACAGCTTGCAAGATGCTCTGCTGGTACTACAGATGCAAATACACATTCATATAAAAAGCAAAAATCCAAAGTGAATTTATATTTACAAAAATTAGTTATTGAGAAATCTAAAATAAAATAACTTCACAGACACTTAAACACAGTACATTCATCCAATATTTACGAAATCACAAAACGCTAATGCCAAGTTTAGTCCGGTGCCACTCCCCTGAGGAGGGGACAATGTACCTTGTCTTCCCCACCTTAGCACATTGCTAAGCTACCTGCTGGTCACATTCACCAAGGCATCATGCTCCTGAGGCGAGGCCGTTGTGCCAGCCACAGCTCTGTTCTCTATCACGGCTTACATTACACGACTGCCCCCATCACCTTGGAGTCCCGTCATCGTGGAACTCCATTTCTTTGCATGACCGTACAGCATGATTGCCTTTCCAAGTGTAAGCTCTTCAACCAGCTTACAGCTGTGCACGTGTTGCGAGGGTGAACTTTTCGCTCACTGTATTCATTAAGGCTAGTTGTGTTTGCACATTAAATATATAGAAAAATTGCCTTTTTTTTTCAATTTGTATCCAAGCTAGTGACTAAAGATTCTGGCTGGTAAGATAAGGGTGTCGGGTTCAATTCTCGAAAGACTTGGAGAATTTTAATTGTGGATAGTTTTATTCCCAAGTGAGTTGTTAGTGTTAAGAGATGAGAACGTTCCTTCGAGCAATTTTGAACAAACCAACAGACAAACCTGAAATATGGTTCGTAATTTCAAAAATTGAAGTATTAAATAACAAAATAAAATATATTTTCTTCCTGTATAAGTGCACGATGGTGCAAGTTCTTCTGCAGAAGTCAGAGTGGCTGCAACTGGCAAAACATGTGCCTCCACCCTGTTCACACCAACTCGACACCGCACAACTCGTGATCAGTGGGCCTTAAGGCCCCGCCTACCCGGGCACACACACGGTGCGCAGAGCTTCAGGAAAAACAACACAATTTCAAAACTACTCAAGATATCCAAATAGGGTCTGCTTATGAAAAGCTTTTAAGAATTCGCTGAGGGCCGAAAAGTACTTTTGATTTAGGATTAAGTTTTTAAACTGTAATTTTAGTAGAGTTAAAATCACTGAAATGCATGATTTCAGAGTAATTTTTAGGCGTAAAACAACCAGTACAGATTCTTGAAAGCACTTAAGGGACTTGCATTAAACCTTTATCTTCATTTCTCCGCCATATAATATTACGGTCACCGCTCAAATTTCACAGTTATCCTGTGATAGACTGCGCGTCAGTTCAGAGCCTTGCGCTTAGAGGCGATACCACGCTGGAAATACCAGCGAGCGTCGCGCTTATCATCCCGCCTCACTAACACACATACACCCCTGACGAGGCGGGCCCCTTAAAGTAACAAGCTCAAAAATGAAATAATGCTCTCATGATAGCTTCGTAATATATATATACACACACACACACACACATATTAAGCCACATCTCCCAATTACAGTAATGGTAAATAAAAAAAAATTCAGTGAAAATTTATTAAAATGCTGTATAATGTACCGGAGAGAAAATGAATAGCACCGATGGTTTCCCGACTCGTGCACGCAACGTACAACTGATGTACCCGTACTTCGCTACGGCAGTCTACAGGCAGATCACTCTTGCGCCGCTCATTATACATGCCCCTCCTTGTGGGTACGCCACTGCCGCACGATGCCCGTTGCCATGGAGACGCAGAAGGCATGAACAATGCAAAATCCTGTTCTCATGCAGACAAAGTACCCACTGTTGCCTGGTTTTAACCACCCATGGGATCTAATTTTTGGAAAATGTCATCGTGCGTAATATAAGGAACATTACTGTGAAGTTTCAAGTCTGTAAAATATATATACTTGAAAAAAAGGGCAATAAAAAAACAAATTAAACACAGAGAGAGGAAAAAAAAACAATAGTTTAGGTTTGTGATTTAAAATGATAAAAAGTATTTAAATACTAATTGAACTCTTATGAGGGTACTGATTGCTTCGTTGTTAATATCACACGGGTATTTTTTACTTGTATGGGAAAATTAAGAATGATAAGGCATCTAGTGCGTGGCAACAATGTTAATAGGCAATAGGAAATAAACTTCTAGCGCCTGCGGCATTGTCAACACACACTTCGTACGTGTACTGCATGTTGTATCTAACCCCCTCCAACACATTTGATTCTAAATTGGACTTTTAGTAAGGATCCCTAATGTTATTGATAATATAATATAGCCTATAGCCTTCCTCGATAAATGTACTATCCAACACTGAAAGAATTTTTCATATCGGACCGGTGGTTCCTGAGATTAGCGCGTTCAAACAAACAAACAAACTCTTCAGCTTTATAATATTAGTATAGATTTGATGGTTTGTGTTTTGGAAGTGGTCTCACTAAACACAATGTCTCTAACATGCGGGACGTGCTGATCGCTCGGTTCTGTGCAGAGGAGCAGCTGCAGAGGATAGAACTGAAGCCCAGCTCCATGCAGAGCTGCGAGAACATCAGCATCCCCACCGTCAACAGCTTCTGCACCGAGCCGCCCTTCCCCAAGAACGACTGCAGCGTGAGTAGTCATCGCGTTCGCTTGTTGGGTGGCTAAACTTCAGGTCTACTGTGGCCTCCCACTCAGTCTCAAAATTCACATCGACTTGGGCCAACACTCGATCCCAGCAATGATCATGCGAAACTGTGAAATTTTGAGACACCTATGAGTGGTTTGTAGCTATTTAAATTCTAATTGGAATTCATAAAGACCAAAAAAAAAAACAATTTCATTGGCCACCAAATCAAACATCACATTTTAAATAAGATAATTTTACATGTAACTCTGTTTCTTATCTTGCCAGCAAGCTAACTAAATGCTTGTCAAGCAATGTTTCTTTTTATACGTTTGTTTAGTAGAGTGTGTACCAATAATTTAGCAATCAATTCTTGCATTTGTTGGCTCGATAATTACTTGCTGGAAATTTAAATATCTAGTGTAAAACAATAAAGAAATGTATTTATCATATTGGTTTTAATTTTAATTTTGATAGAGAAATTTGCTTGCATGGATGCATGGTCCATAGGCCAGGATGCCTGGCTCATGTGCCAAAGGTCTTCGGTTTGATTTTGAGCACAGTCCAACACTTCAGACTAAAACTTTTTCCCCAAAAATGGTCCATGGTGTTTTCCGCCAACCAAGGACACTAATGACAGATGAAAGATATCTGATCATTATCATACTGCTCCAACACCAGTTCTTATCTACTTAATTCTTAATGTGCTGTCAGCAATTCTGTGGGCACCTACGATCTGCCAGAAGATTGCATTGTGATAACTTGAATTTTTTTAAGAAAAGAGAGACTACAGTAGTAAAATCTGGGCCTCACATTCAAGAGTCCATAAATGTATTTTTCTTTTTTAAATTATTTCCCCATACCACTCCACGTAAAAGCTATGACGGTTCCTTATGGTAAGCCCTGCCCGATTAATTCCATAGTTTCTCTGACATAAACTTAACTTGAATTACCTTGTTATCCACAAGACATGAATCAAACATTGAGTTACTGAAATGATTAGTATTGTGTCCTTCCTGACATGCTGTTAGTGCTTCGCCCGCTGTTCAACATCTTCCTTGTTTCCTTCCACTCCTGAACCCAATATCAACACACTCAACCGAACGACTTCACAAACACCATCTAGCCGACCACAGCCGGGCCACCAACCTCTCCACCACACACGTCCTACACGACACTTCTCCCCTTAAGATCCCAACACGTAGTCTTGCAGCCTGCTGGGTACCTTCCTTGCCCTGCTCGAACTCAGAGTTGGCTGTGTATGTACCAGCTCCAAACGCAGCCCCTCCCGTTGCTCTCGTCCCTGGTCGTGAGGGTGCTCAAACCCCCTGAAAGGAAGGTTGCCGTGACCTGGCGTTGGTGCTCCCACTGGTGATAGTCCAGCCAGCTGCTTTGGTGCATACCCTTCTGCTCCAGATTCTCTGCCGGTTGTTTCTGCCTGGACACTGGTTCCTCGCTGGCTCCGTCGGAACAGTGAACCTGTGTGTGGTCACTGATACCTTTGCTAGCTCCCTCAGAACCGTTTCGTCGGTCTGGATAAGCTGGCGCGGGATGGCACCACCACGTCTGGCCCACACACTGCCATTGGTGCTTGTAGATGGAAATGCTTGGTGTGCTGAATGTGCTACATTGCTTCTCAGTAATTGGTCCACGTGACGTCTATATGTGTAGCCATTCTTGTATTGGGCAGTGTATGTCACCGGCCCTTGTTTAGCTACAATTTTTCCTGGTAGCCACTTACGAGTCCCCCTGTAATCTCGAAGAAGCACCCGCTGCCCCACTGAGAAATGCCTGCGCATTTGGCAGTTTGTGACTTCCTTTAAGGTCTCCTCTCGTTTCAAGGTGGGATTGGGATGTATCTGGTCCAACGCCATTCTCAATGAACGCCCCATTAGGAGTTCTGCTGGTGTCTTATGTGAGTCACCTAGTGGCGTTGTATGCAATGCCAACAACATTCGCGCAACTCATGTATGCCAATCGCTTCCTCCCATTTTCTGCAGTTTATTCTTCATCGTCTATACCATGCACTCTGCTTGACCGTTTGTGGCTGGGTGGAATGGAGGTGTTCGCTGCAGTGCCACCCCGTTCTTCTGCAGAAATTCTTCCATCTCTCGGGACACGAAACCTGTGCCATTGTCTGAAACCAGGTACTGAGGAATCCCATGGCAACTGAAGATCTCTCGCAGCGCCTGGATTACTGCACCTGACGACATGCTATGTATCCTCCTCACCTCCGGCCATTTGGAGTGTGCATCCACTACGAGGAAGACCTTTCCCTGGAAAGGACCCAGAAAGTCTATATGTAGCCTAATCCATGGCTCCTTCTCTATTGCCCATTTTACATCCTTCACTTTGGGTGGGTTGGCTCTCTGCTGCTGGCAATCTGGGCATTGCCCTACCATCTGCTCAATATCCCTGTCTATTCCTGGCCACCACATATAGCTTCGGGCGATCATCTTGGATTTTACGATACCATCATGTGCGGCATGGAGAACCATCAAAAGTTCCCTGCGGCGCGCTTCTGGGATAATCACTCTATTGCCCCACAGGAGACAGCCTTTGTGCAAGGATAACTCCTCTCGCCTATTCCAGTATGGTCGCAACTCCTCGGATTTCACATGTCTCCCCTGCCAACCTTGGCTTGTGAGTTGCTTGACTTGACAAAGGATGGGGTCCGTGGTCGTCAGCCGAGCCAGTGTATGTGCATCGATTGGCGGCTCTGGCATGGCCTGGAGCATGAGCACATCGCCTACTGTTGGTATATGCACGTTTCCTGTGGTCATAGGTAACCGGCTGAGGGCATCTGCATGAGGTATCTTGGTACCAGGCATGTAAATTATCTAAAACTCAAACATAGAGAGCCATAGACTCCACCACAAAAGACGTGGGGATAGTATGTCTGGGGTTTGCCGGTTGGGGTCCAGCAATCGCAGCAGTGTCTTGTGATCTGTCACAATTGTGAAATGACAGGCGGTTACATATTGCCAGAATTGTGTAACCCCAAACATCACGGCCAGTGCCTCCTTATCTAGCTGAGAATAGTTTCTCTCATGACGTGTGCACGATCCAAAAGCCACAGTCACTTCTTTTCCATCCTCTGTGACATGTGCTAACACTGCACCTACTCCATAGTTAGATACATCGCATGTAAGCGTGAGAGGCTTATTCAAGTCATAATGAGTCAACACTTGATCCGATTGCAACAGGTTCTTCGCCTTGCACAATGCCTCTGTATGCTCCGGCTTCCTAACCCACTCTGCTCCTGTGTCCAAGAGGCGATGTAAGGGCTCCAGGACCGTGGCCTTATTAGGCAGGAATCTTTCATAAAAATTCAAAATACCTAAAAATGCCTGCAGTTTCTTCTTGCTTGTGGGTATCGGCACCTCTCTGATGGCTTCCACCTTCGCATCTGTAGGATGCAATCCTGCGCTATCAATTTGGTACCCCAAGAATATAATTGACTCCGCAGCAAATACACACTTTTCCCTCTTGAGTCGCAACCCTGCTTTATCAATCCTAGCCAAAACCTCCTGTACCCTGTCCCAATGTTCCTGCATGTCTTTCCCAGAGACCAAAATGTCATTCAACATGACCACCACACCTGGAATCCCTGCTAGCAAGGTTTCCATAAGCCGCTGAAAGATAGCCGGGCACCCGCTTGCCCTGAAAGGTAGGCGCCTGACCTGAAACAACCCTATCATTGTATTTACAGTTAACATTGCTGCTGTTGTGTCATCCACCGCTACCTGCAGGTAGGCATCTGCTAAATCCAGCTTCATAAAAACTGCCCCTCCAGCTAAACTAGCGAAAGCTTCATTAGTTGTAGGTAATGGATAGATGTTGGCTTTGCATACTTTGTTCACTGTAATTTTATAGTCCCCACAGAGCCTGACCTTCCCATTTGCCTTACGAATGGGCACAATAGGTGTTGCCCAAGTGGAGAATTCCACCAGTTCATACACTCCTTGATCGACCAGTCTGTCAATCTCTATACTCACCAAGTCCCGCAATGCGAAAGGTACTCCCCGACTCTTCCGGAAAACTGGCATGGCTCCAGGTTCCAGCTCCATAGTCACTGGGGGCCCCACGTATTTTCCCAACTCCACACTGTCGAACACCCGTGCATGGTGCTGCACTGCATGTGGTATTTCTTGGTGTATTATTTGGAAAAATCCCTCCACTTTGATTCAAAGTGGTTCTAACCAATTCCTGCCCACGAGACTTGGTCCCTTGCCTTCAGCCACTAAAACTGGTAGTCTACATTGCCTAGTCTTTGTCTTTACCAATACTTCTCGGGTCCCCCTGATTCCCAATCTTTCCTGTGACCAAGTATGCAGGACTAAGTTTGCATCTGCTAGTGCTGGTAGGTCCGGCCACAATCTCTTGTAAGTTACGAAACTGATGATTGAGAAACTCGCTCCTGTGTCAATCTCCATGGGAAGTCTCTGACCATCTAGCCACACATTTAGGATAATCGGTGGTTCACTTGTACACCTACTAGCCGTAGTAGTAATGTCTGAAACACGCTGTAAACTGCTGATCCATCCTCTTCTCCAGTCGGGTTGGTTTTTCAAATTGTAGGTCCCAGCCGTGTCCGCAGCATGCTTCCCAGACTTGCCCATCTCCTTCCGGTCTTGCGCTCCGCTGTTCACTCCTGCATTCCTCTTCCTCTTCTTTGTAAAACACGCTCGTTCTAGGTGCCCTGTACGAGCACAAAAATTGCACACTGTCTGAGTGTGTCGGCAGTGGTTTGGGCTGTGGTCCCCGTTGCACCTCCAGCAAGCGCGCCTGTCAGCTGCAGGTTGTTGGTTCACCTGAACTGAGCTTTGCTTCTGGTCGTCCCTAACCTCTTTTTTGTCATACCTGATGTGCCCTACCTTTAGCACTGCCCCCGCAGTTGGGCTCAGCTGTGCTCGTAGATCATGGACATTGCGACCTGTGGCTTCCGCAGCTGTTGCCAACTCAACCGCCTCCTTAAACGTTAAGTTGTCTTTTGTCAGGAGTGTGTGTTGCACCTTTGTATCACGAGCACCACACACTACCTGGTATCGCAACATGCGATCTAAATCCGCAAAATTGCAGTGTGGATGCTAAGTTGTCGCAAGTCCGCCACGAATTCTGCCACAGATTCTCCTTCGTGCTGATTTCTGTTATGTAATTTGAATGATTCCATGATCTCACTTGGTTAAGGTTCGCAGTGTGGTGTGAGTACCGCCAAAATGTCGGGAAATGCAACTTCGGACGTTGGTTTCGGGGCCACTAATGAGGTCACAAGGTCATACAGCTCTGCTCCATAAATGGTAAAAAATATTGCCCTTTTTTCATTATTGTCTGTAATTTTGTTCGCCACAAAATAATATCCCAAAAGTTCCGAGTACGTGTGCCACGTGTCACGCCCTGGAACGAATTCCCCAAACGCGGGAAACATCACCATCAAAGTGTTTGTTTACTTTTTCCCCGCACGCACGCCCGGGTCGTAAAATAAAAATTCTCGTCGCCACTATTGTGTCCTTCCTGACATGCTGTTAGTGATTCGCCCGCTGTTCAACATTTTCCTTGTGTCCTTCCACTCCCGACCCAATATCAACACACTCAACCGAACGACTTCACAAACACCATCTAGCCGACCCCCGTAGGGCCACCAACCTCTCCACTACACACGTTGTATACCATCTTGCCGACCCCCGCAGGGCCACCAACCTATCCACCACACACATCCTACACGACAGTTAGAACCAGCTGCAAGTCATGTATCAATTAATATACTCATATTGTTTAGCACTGAACACCTTTGACACATTGTATCTCCTGTAATAAAGAGGGTGGAAATCCAAGGAAAATTAGGGAAAAGTGAGGGCAGTTGGAATCAGTCAGGGAAAGTCAAGGAATTTACTTGGAAACCTGAAAAAGTCATTGAAATTCCATAGTGATAGTAATTTGAGGAGAAAATGTAAATATCCAGGTCTGCCATCATGCAGAATGTGAACGCTTACTATAAAACAGAGTATAAGAGGTAACTATTGAAATGAAGAAAGTGGAGAGAGAATTAGGCAAGCTATGGGGATGGTAAAGGCTAATTTTTTTTCTTTAAAAAAAAAAATAAAAAAAAAATATATAAATAATTTTTTTTTGAAATTTGAAACTTTGGTCAGGAAATTGGATAGCCATCCTGAAAATTTATCTTAAAATATGTACAGACAGTAGCATTGATGTAATCTTGTAGGGTAGTCTGGTTCTGATGTAGCCTCTGGTCAATTTTAGAGAAGCCACGTAGTGTTGAACCTAGATAAATGCACTGCTTCCAGGAGGAGGAGTTTGCGGGCAGCCCAATGCTGTGCCTGCAGCCAGGTGGCCAATCATGGACGCTGGTGGGCATCAGCAACTGGAGGATCGCCTGCTCCAAGGCCGGCGTGGAGCGGCCCCGCATGTACGACAGGATCTCCTCCAACATGGACTGGATCCTCGACACCATCAGCGCCGTGTCCTAACTACTGAGGGCAGCCCAATGCTGTGCCTGCAGCCAGGCGGCCAATCATGGACGCTGGTGGGCATCAGCAACTGGAGGATCGCCTGCTCCAAGGCCGGCGTGGAGCGGCCCCGCATGTACGACAGGATCTCCTCCAACATGGACTGGATCCTCGACACCATCAGCGCCGTGTCCTAACTACTGAGTGCACCAGCAATTTTTTTTTTCATTGCTACTGAAGGATGCGGTTCAAGATAATGGGTTAATTTCCCAGTAACTGAAAGTGACAATGATTCAGAAACATATTTATATATCAACTCTTAAGTTCTCAGTAAAATTTTTGAACATCTAGTTTGTGAATGTTGAACCTCTCAAGTAGATGAATAACTAAAACTAATAACAGATCAATTATTTTCAGATATGTAAAGTGTGAAGATACCATATGCTCCTCAGACAAGCTTCTAGAGTTTTTTGTACCAATGTATGACCAGCAATGAATTGGTTACCAGGATGATGTGAAAATGAGTGCTGGACTCTTTTTATGTGGCACTAATATGTAAAAAAATATGAACATAAAGGTATGAAAAACAGTGATTCCATTAGAAATTGATTTTTTGATAGCATTCCTATGGATGGACAAGGAAATGACAAAGCATAATTAATTTTGCCTGGACAAAACTCATACAACGATGTACCTATGTATGTGATTCTTGTTTGTGCAACCTGACTGAGATAATAACTGTGATGCATGTACTTTTGTCACTGTGCTCATTTCGTGTTTTTTAAAGTGCAAGTGATATTCGGAATAGCTTTATATGCCTGAATCATATTTTTAATAATGTGTTACTTAAACACTATTTGCAGATTTGAATTATTTGCTGGAAAAAAATTAATTAAATAGGTACTAAGTTTTATTCATATAGTTCAACAACTAATATCTATAATGCCATTATTATTTTTTAGCAAATTATGACTGATCCATTGAAATTATTCTCCATCCCATGTTTCAAGAACTATTAATAAAAACTGTAGGCTTTGGGGTTGATTTTACATACTAGTGTTAATGTCCTCAGTTCATTTGTTTACAAAGGATTTAAAAAATCTATTGAGAGATTCCCCTATGCACTTTTTACTTGGTCACATGATTTGTTAGGCTGTATAATTTACATATGTAGTAGTATCAAATCTGATATGTAAATACTTTTTCTTAAACATTCATCACTGTTCCGAATAGCTATGGCTAGTTCGTTGTAATTTTCATGCTTCGCTTACAATAGTTGAATATGTAAAGTATTTGTTATGTTTACAAGTAAATGGCAACAGTAGGCCTACCAATTTTTTAATTATAGTTTTATACTTTGTTTTTTTTTACCATAATTTGTTGTTGACTTTTAATAAATATTAAATACTGTGGAAATTCAGCATATTTTTTGTACACAATATATTTGGTGAGTCACTACCTTGTTTCCGTGGCATGCAACATCTGTGTTAGTGTTCAACTTACAATCACCCACAGTTTTGCGGCTGAAACCCGGGGTGGAATTCACGGGTGTTGTTATTTGTCCGGGACGGTGCCAGGCTGGGTGGGTCGTCGACCCCAGTGAGGTCCATTAAGCTCGTAGGCTGCGACTGAACTATTGACTTACTAGCTGAGATGGTGTTGCACGCTCCCCTGATCAGTATCGTATGCTGATGCTTATCTAGAATGTCTTAGTGAAAATCAAAAAATTATTGAAAAATGTTTTGAGGGAAGAAAAAACATGGGTTTAATCACATGTTGCACCGTTGATACATAAATAGTTTACACTGGAGGCAGCCAGTCCTGTAAATGAATGATTAAAGAAAATGTAGAGCAGACTCCACATTGAAATTTGCTGGAAAAAGTTATGTCTGATGTCAACAGGCATATACGCAACTTTTAACTCAAAACGTCACCCAGGAGTCGGCCAATCCCGTACGTTATGAGTAGGGACCGGAAAAATTGGCGGGTTCAATGACCTGCAGGATGAACTCCATAGTTCTACGTACACTCGGTCAAATGCCACCCACTCATTGGCTGCTGTCTTGTGAGACGTTTCAACGTAGCAGCCTGTGATTCGATAAAGCTTTGGTTGGGTGTTTCTCATTGGCCCAGAGTCATCCAGGTGAGTTGTGAACCAATAGCAGAGGCAGCACTGAGGTATAACGATTTGTATTTTAGCCTATCGCGAAATAAATTCGCGAATTTTTCCGGTCTCTAGTTATGAGCCTCATCCTGTAGTCATGTGGCGAGGTGAAGTTTACGGTGGTCAGGATAGGCCCTGCACCACAGAATGGACCAGGGGCGTGAGGGAATGATTTAAAAGAGGTTCGGGTCGCAGAAACTATTTACCAGCATGAATAGTTCAGTGAAGCACTTTTGCCCTGGGCCATGACTGAAAGACTGCTGGAAGGGGGCGGACAGAGGGAGGGGAACAGTGCCACCTCACACCAAAACCCACAAAAACAAAAACTGAAAATATGTTTACGTAAAACTTACAAGCTATACATATTACAACTCCCTTGATTAAATCTCATAAGTGCAAATAAAATAAATGTCTTAAGGCTTAAAAATGCTGTTGTTAATTTTACAATAATTTAATGAGTTGAGGGCTGATCGCGCATTGCCGGTGATTTCGAGATGTTAACTATGGGCGCCACCACGTGGAAGGGCACGTGGACCCGGCGGAGTCTCTCACTCAGGGCGTGACGTAGCCCAAGTGGGGACGAGTTACCAGCCCTTTCTATCCTAGCTACCCAGACCTGGCCCGCTCTAGGCGTCGGGCACGCCACACTCCTAGACTCACTCACCACGTGATTAAATAAGTACTCACTTTATATTTATTCTCCAGATTTAATTTCACTAACACGTCTCTCTACACGCCCGTTACACGTTACACATTACACGGTTAAAAAAGCCTGAGGCACGAATCGGTTTAGGTGAAGGCATGGTCCACACACGTGGCCATGCTGCAAAGTTTACTTATTACACGGTGATGAAAGAAACTCGACTGAGACAATTAATTAATTAAACAGTCCGCTGACCGAGAGCTGCCCCGAGGATGACGAGCGAAAGAGATTCAGAAATACTTAACGAGACAGGATTACTTGGTCAGTGCAGAACAAAGGTTGAAGTCCCCGGGGTGCTGGCGCGTCTGCTCTCGGTCAGTGATGAAGATCGACTGGGGCTGAGCTCATCGCTCGCAGGTGGCAACATGGCGCCCTTCGCGCCAACACAATTACCGTTACTGTATTCTACGACTCCGTGCCCCGGCGAAAGTTGAGTAAATTACAGATAAACATTAAAAATATATAAAAATTACTGACAATGGAAAGTTTGTTACTATTTACTTATTTAATGATAATTCATATAAAAGCATTCCTATCCTCGTCCAAGTCCGTGCCTGTTCGGGTCCGCCCGGGCAACGTCTATAGTTATTTAAGGTAACTTATTTAAATTAAAGAAACACAAGTAAACTACACAGCACTGGGGCGAAGATGGATGAAAACAACAAAAAGGCTTACAATTAATATTAACATAGCAATTTTAGGGTTCGCCGCACTGCTTCTAAGCGCCCTCTTGTGGTAGTTCGTGGCGCGCAATTCAAACACACGACTACGTACATGGCGGTACAAATGCCGGGGAAGGGGAGAGGAATGTTGAGGAAACGGAGACTGACTAGGCTCATGGGGCGTAGCCCCGGCTGACGTCAATTGCCCCCCCCTCGAATAGCCGGTCATGTCGACGTTTCCGCTGGGTCGCCTGTGGGCGTGGTCGCCCCCTTATCAACAACAGCTGTGCTTCCTCGCGATCCCTCGGGGTCGTAGCGTGTATCGCGGAGCCGGAACTGGGTCTTGTGACGCCCGGTCTCCCCTCTCTTCCCGCGGTGTTTCGTCTTCCTGCGGTTCGGTTACTGTCACCCTGAACGTGGAGTCTGCCAACGAGTAATGCAGCGGCCATAATGGCTCGTCCGGCGAACCCGGCCTACTCTCTACTTCCTCCGGCCACCTTATCAGTGGTTGGGATGTCGACTGGCCCTCCGTCACTCCGGGCGTGTCCCTGAGAAATCCCCTGAAAGGCGAGACGTCACTCCCCGAGTCTTCGAACAGCCGCCTCGGCCGGACATCTGTGACTGCGAGGGGCGTCGCCTGTCCCGCCCCCAGGTCCGGGAAGCCTCTGAACCCGCCCCCGTCTGTTGGGGTGGACGTGACCAGCTGTGCGGCCGCCCTCCCGTCTGTCTCGTCCGCCGCCTCCGTCTCTCTCTGCCGCGTCCCTGCTCCGTCACGTCTCGTTCCCGTCTCTTCCGCCCCGCCCGCCGCCTCCGTCTCTTCCTGCCCCGTCTCCGCCTCGTCCGCCGCCTCCGTCTCTTCCTGCCGCGTCCCTGCTCCGTCACGTCTCGTTTCCGTCTCTTCCGCCCCGTCCGCCGCCTCCGTCTCTTCCTGCCCCGTCTCCGCCTCGTCCGCCGCCTCCGTCTCTTCCTGTGCCAAGCGCACATCGTCCCGGTGATATTTCGCGGCCCGGCCTGAGGGTAACTTTATCACGACCGCCGTGGGCCCCGCCTTGACCACCGCCACCGGGCCAAACCACTTTGGCGCCAGGCCGGCGCAGAAGTTGCGTCGGCCGGAGGAGAGGGGGTGGAGCCTCGCGTAAACCAGCTGGCCTGGTTTCAGTTCAGGGGGCGGGCGGGTCGTCTCGGGTGTGCGTTGTGCTTGGTAAGCTGCCTGGTTACGTCGCGCCCTATCGTGCGTCTCGGCCAATCGCCTCAGGCGTCCTTCGGGGCTCTCTACGTCCGGGTCCGTTTGTTGTTGCCGCACGTGATATTCCCCGGGGAGGGTGAGGTTCCGCCCCTGGACCATGGTGGCTGGTGTTTCGCCGGTTGCCGCGTTCACCCGTCGCCGGATGCAGTACAGAACGTCCGGGATGTGCGTGTCCCATTGGGCGTGGTCATCCGCGAGCCTCAACCGCAGTTGAACCTTCACCTCTTGGTTGCGTCGTTCCGTGGGGTTCGCGCGGGGGTGGTACACGGGGGTGGTGTGTAGGATTACCCGCCATTTTCTCCCCAGCTGCGCCCACCGGCGCCCGACAAATTGGGTGGCATTGTCCGACAACAGGACCCGGGGGTACCCCCACCTAGGAAAAAACTCCGTTTCCAGGCTGCGTGCAATGGTGCCGGCGCGGATGTTCGCCAGGGGGTAGGCCTCCACCCAACGCGTGTAGCAGTCTGTCACCACCAACAAAAATCTTTTCCCTCGGGGCGTGCGGGGATATGGTCCCATTAGGTCTATGGCGACTGTATGGAATGGCTCGGTGGGCTGCCTGGGTACCTGCTGGGCTGTCCCGTCGGTGCGGCGCGCCTTGTGCCTCTGGCAATGTTTACATCTCCTCACGCAGTCCCGTACAAACTTGTTTACCCCTGGCCAGTAGAACTGTTCCCGCAGATCGCGTCGCGTCTGGTCTGCGCCGGGGTGTCCGGCTAGCCTGTTCACGTGATACATGTCAAACACCTCCCGGCGGGTGGCGGCTGGCGCGAACGTCCGCCATTGGCCAGCTGTCCCCTTAGGTCGCGCCTGCAGTGTCCCGTCCAATACACGGTAGCCTTCACATTCTCCGCTCCCGCAACGGCGCACGATCTCCTGTGTGTCTGTGTCCGTGAGTTGGGCCGCTCGCACGTAGGCGTCTAAGTCATCAAGCTCCGCGCCTGGCGGTAATGTCGGTGTGACGTTAAGGTTTAGGGCACACAATGCGGCTTGGGTTGTCGGGGTGCGCGGGGTCCTGGGTATGCGCCCGCTGGGTGGTGGCAAAAGCTCCTCCCACTCCGCATCGTCACAGGCTGTGACGGTGACGTCCGGATCTCGCGACAGCTCGTCCGCTAGTTCGTTCTGTTTTCCCGGTACGTGCTCGACTTCGAAATCTAAGGCCTGTAGAAGCATGGCCCAACGCGTCAGCTTCGAACGTCGCCCCTGCATCGTGGCCAGCCATTTGAGACATTGGCTGTCAGTTCTCAGTACGAATTTCTGCCCCTCCAGGTGTGGGCGGTAGCGTCTGAGGGCCCAAACTACGCCTAGACACTCACGCTCGTTCACGCTATACCGCTGCTCGACGTCGCCGAACTTGGCGCTTGCATATTCAATCACCCGAGGCTCGCCGTCGTCGCCGAGTTGTAACAGGATGGCCCCGATGCCCTTCTCGCTCGCGTCTGTTTGTACGATCAGGGGTCTGCCTGGGTCCAGCCGCGCGAGTAAGTGGCACTGTTGAAATCTGCGTTTTAGCTCGTCAAAAGCGTTCTGGGCTTCCACGGTCCACCTGAACGGACGTTTGGGTGACAGCTGTTCTGTCATCGGCGCCGCTACTACCGAGAACTCTGGGACGAAGGCTCGCAGCCAGTTAGCTAGCCCCAAGAACTTTTGCAGTTGCTTGCGCGTGCGTGGGGGCTCCTTGTTGATAATTACACTCAGCTGTTTTTCCGTGGGTCGGTTTCCGTCCGCGTTAACCACTAAGCCCAGGAAATCTAGTTCTGTGGTCCCCAGGTGGCATTTTTCGCGATTGCATGTCAGACCATGGCTCGCCAGGCGTTCCAAGACTAATGCTAAATGATGCGCATGTTCTTCCCACGTCTGAGACCAAACAATTATGTCGTCCAGATACGCGGCCGCAAACTTGCCCGAGTAGTTGTCTAAGACCCGTGTCATCATCCCTTGGAAGGTAGCGGGGGCGTCCTGTAGGCCGAATGGCATCGCGCAAAACTGAAATCTCCGCCCGTCTGGGGCTGTGAACGCCGTCTTGGGTCGGTCCGCCGGACGTATCGGCACCTGCCAATACCCAGATTTTAGGTCGAGGGAAGAAAATATCTTGGCGTTACCCAGGCCTGAAAGTGTGTCGGCCATGTTCAGCAGGGGGGGTGGGGCATTAATTGTCACTCTATTGATAGGTTTGAAATTGACACAGAAGCGTAGTTTCCCGTCTTTTTTTTCTGCCAACACGACCTGGAAATTATACGGACTTTCGCTAGGCTCAATTATCCCGTCATGCAACATGTCCTGAACCTGGTCTAGGATGGTCTGTTTACCAACGTGGCCGTAGCTACCGGGTGGGATAAACATTGGCTCGTGAGGATGGGTCGGGATGGCATGCTCAGCTATGGTGGTACGTTTCAGCGGGTCCGCGGACGCAAACACATTACACTGATGATCGAGGACCTGCTGGATGGTAGCACGAAACTCGGGGGGAACTCCGTGCTGGAACTCGTCGAGACTGACCTGGTTTACTGCTGGTGGAGTAGGCTTACCCAGCCCGTGGATGGTCCGCCGCCCCTGGGTGCCGACGTGGACGCAGCCGGCCCGGATGTCGATGGCTGCGTGCTGCTCGTAGAGCCAGGGTAGCCCCAGAATGACGTCATCACGTAACTGCTCCACCACCAGCGCCGTCGTGACGGACCGTTGGTCCCGCACGTCCACCTCCAGCGTCGCGACGCCCTGGGTGTAGCAGGCGTCCCCCGTGGTAGCCAGCTGGAGTTGGCCCGGGTGGTACTCGAAGTTGTCACGGCCAATCACGCGTGCCGCCACACAGTTGTGGCTGGCGGCGGTGTCAACAAGCGCGTGGACTGCGCGCCCGTTGACAACCACCGGAATGCGCAACAGGTCGGCCTCCGCCGCTCCCACGTGACCCAGGAGAGGCCCCGCCGCCGTAGGTCTGTTGTTGTTAGGTGAGGCGGGGGAGGTGGGCTGTCTTAGCGCGCCGCCCCCTGCCGTCCGTTTCCCGACGGCTGCTGCGCCGCGAAGTCAGGCCGGAACTTGTTCCTCACCGGGCAGTTCTCGTGCCAATGGAACGTGCCTGGTGGACACGTGTGGCACTGAGGTGGTGGGCTGCCGCCGGTAGTCCGTCTCCGCCATGTCAGCTGCGCGTGGCCGCTCGGTCCGGGTTCGTCGCGCCTAGCTTGGTCTCGGGTGGGCGCCGTGTAGGGCACCAGCGCCTTGGTGTCGGCGGGCGTCGTGTCTTCCTGCTTGGTGCTCAGGGTGGCGTGGATCCTGGTCGGTCTGACAGCTCGTAGGTCCTGCTCTAAGACGCGCGCCTGTTGGACGAACTCCTCTGCCGGACGCCGCGTCATCGGGCGTAAATACGGGCGAAATTCCGGGCGCATCAGCTCAACTACCCGCTCCAGCACTCCGGTAGGTTCTTCTCCGGGAAACAGCCGCTTGTACAGACGTATTTTTTTCATGATAAACGCCTCCGCCGCCTCCGTCGCGCCTTGCTCGAGACAATACAGCTCCGTCCGCACTCTCATCTCTGTCTTCACGTCCGCGAATCTGGCCTCGAACAATCTCGCGAACTCGGTCCACGGCATGTCATACTCCTGGACGATCTGCCACCACGTCTTGGCGTCGCCTTTGAGCGCGGTGCTCACCCTGTTCGCCCACTCACACTCCGGCACTCCGTAGCGATTCAGGCGTTCCCGACACGCGTGTACAAATCTCCGCGGATCGTCGCTGGTTCTGCCCGCAAATTCCGGTAGCTCCACGTGTCCTATGAGAGGTACCCTGCTCCGTGGTGTGTCGGCGGCGTCTCTCACCGGGCTGCGGCCTGACGGGCCCGCTATTCTCACGTGGTGGCACCACTGGCACGTGTACCACCCGTCTTGAAAGGAGATTATTTCGGACTTCGCGAAACACGCCGTGTGCTTGAACGCGCGACAGTTCCGGCACCAGCCTCCCTCCCGCGTCTTGCCCTCACACTCCGCATCCGTGCACTTCCCGTGTCCCGCCTCAAACTGATCCGCCCGTTCTGCCTGCTCGTGGTTCGGCTGCGCTTCATACTGTCCTACGCACACGCACGTGTCCGTCCACGAAGAAATCGCCGTCCCGCTCACCTGGCGCGGTCGCGCGCACATAACACAATATAAGCTATTCTTTTGAAACAACTCACTTGCCTTAATCGCGCCCGGATTTTTGTCAAGTCCGTGGTTGTCCGACATGGTCGTGTGGTGGTGAGGCCGGTCGATTACCCCTCTTCCCTTCGCTACGCGACGCGACGCGGATGGCGGTACACACACACACTGACCTGGCCCGGCTGCTGTTGTCGCGAGGAATGCGGCCACCTGGCTGCTCGCAGCGAATTCCTGGAAGCGCGCGCCCGGCTGGTCACGTGGCCGGCGCGCCAGAGTCCCGCTATGCGCTCCGCGCGAACAATAGTTCCAGCGCGAACTTTAGTTCCGCGCGCTCCGCGTAACAACCGCCTATCTCACACGCTCGTACAGGTCTGGTTTTCGCGGAAGATGTAACTCGCCCCACGTTGGGCGCCATTTGAGGGCTGATCGCGCATTGCCGGTGATTTCGAGATGTTAACTATGGGCGCCACCACGTGGAAGGGCACGTGGACCCGGCGGAGTCTCTCACTCAGGGCGTGACGTAGCCCAAGTGGGGACGAGTTACCAGCCCTTTCTATCCTAGCTACCCAGACCTGGCCCGCTCTAGGCGTCGGGCACGCCACACTCCTAGACTCACTCACCACGTGATTAAATAAGTACTCACTTTATATTTATTCTCCAGATTTAATTTCACTAACACGTCTCTCTACACGCCCGTTACACGTTACACATTACACGGTTAAAAAAGCCTGAGGCACGAATCGGTTTAGGTGAAGGCATGGTCCTCACACGTGGCCATGCTGCAAAGTTTACTTATTACACGGTGATGAAAGAAACTCGACTGAGACAATTAATTAATTAAACAGTCCGCTGACCGAGAGCTGCCCCGAGGATGACGAGCGAAAGAGATTCAGAAATACTTAACGAGACAGGATTACTTGGTCAGTGCAGAACAAAGGTTGAAGTCCCCGGGGTGCTGGCGCGTCTGCTCTCGGTCAGTGATGAAGATCGACTGGGGCTGAGCTCATCGCTCGCAGGTGGCAACATGGCGCCCTTCGCGCCAACACAATTACCGTTACTGTATTCTACGACTCCGTGCCCCGGCGAAAGTTGAGTAAATTACAGATAAACATTAAAAATATATAAAAATTACTGACAGTGGAAAGTTTGTTACTATTTACTTATTTAATGATAATTCATATAAAAGCATTCCTATCCTCGTCCAAGTCCGTGCCTGTTCGGGTCCGCCCGGGCAACGTCTATAGTTATTTAAGGTAACTTATTTAAATTAAAGAAACACAAGTAAACTACACAGCACTGGGGCGAAGATGGATGAAAACAACAAAAAGGCTTACAATTAATATTAACATAGCAATTTTAGGGTTCGCCGCACTGCTTCTAAGCGCCCTCTTGTGGTAGTTCGTGGCGCGCAATTCAAACACACGACTACGTACATGGCGGTACAAATGCCGGGGAAGGGGAGAGGAATGTTGAGGAAACGGAGACTGACTAGGCTCATGGGGCGTAGCCCCGGCTGACGTCAGAGTAAAAATGAAGAATGTCTGTCACTTGCTGCGACTATTCCATGTAATACTACCCGGCGGTTTTGACATCAGTAGACATAATCTGTTGGCACTATGAATTAAAGGCTGCAAAATAAATTTGGGTTGTTCATTACTCTCGATGCCCTCAAGGGACACTTTCCTTTGTGGGTGTTATGGGGAGGAAATTACTTTACTTTAATTCCTATGAGAATTATTTACGAACACGTGACAACGGGACAATACACATGGCACTTATATTTTACTTGCATGTTGACACTATTGTCTCTTTGACTTGTGTGGGCTGGATGGGAGGGTGCATTCTGCCAGTGGGCGGGGTGAGGACCGGGCTTTACTATCACAAGAGGTACGGCGTCAAACTGTTACAAACACGTTGCAGCTCGTTATTGTGGCAAGAAGCACAGTCTATTTGCAGAAGACCTGCTGATTTTCACCAGTGTCAGCTCACAAGTATTTTAAAAGAATGTATTTTAATAGTGAGCCACTTCCTTTAAATTATTGCCACAAAGTGGAGCACATAGAAAAACCTGAGGTTGTTCTACTTCACTCATTAAAGCCTTTTACGTGAGCCAATTGCAGGTTGGAACTACATACAAAAATACCAACTTAAGTATGCAATAGTTATATGAATTTCATTAAATAATAAATAGCAATTTCTATAGATGATATATGTATGTTACTACAATGTCACACGCTGTTCTACACTATCATCTTTCAGAGACGTGCAGGGAAGGTTTCATAGTATGAAGGGAGCAGATAGAGGTACCAACAGACTTGAATCCAATAACAAAATTATAGATTTGATGATACGGTAATATCTTGAAACAAAATTATATGGTGAGTTGTGATAAAACTGAAATACCACCAAAATGAATGTCAAAACTTTTTATGACACTGAAATGCAAGTTAATACATCATTTAGCACAGAAATGTACCTAACTAAAAACATGAAATCAATCAGCAACGTGACAAAACTTATCTCAAATTACAAACATGTAATCTTTTACCATGATAATTTCAATGAAATTAATTAATTTAGGATGAAGAGCATACAAAAATAAAAAAAACTAAATTGCAAAAAAAAAATTATATTTTTTTTATCTTACAGCTCCTATTATTAGTTACACTTTTAACATGAATGATTAGACATTAATAGCCCATTTATTTTCATTTTTATGAGTAGTTCTGTCTTATTTCTTCTTATTACAAATTATTTTACTGTAAAAGTGCATCATCTATCAGTAAAAAAAACAGTTTTGTTAAAGAAAGTATTGAGAAATATTATGTTAATTAATAGTAAATTATTAATAGTTAATAGTATATTATAAATAGTACATTAATTATTAATTAATAGTATATTAATTTTCATATCGCTTGAACAATACACTATCTTAATGCATAAATACAATGTACAAAAATGAAAACAACACTGAAATATCTTTTTTTTTTTTTTAAAGACTAAATGAACCTAAAAAATAACACCATAAAATCTTCTCTCTAGTAATAGCTGTAGGTATCATGAATCAATAATAAAGTTTTATATTGTTGTACTGTAAATAATTTTTTTTAATATAAATTTTGTACAGCTCATAAAAAATTACTTTTCCCATGGAAATAGAACATAAAACATTCAGGAAAAAAAAACATTTCCTGTAAAAAATAATAAACAATTAAACATATATAATACCTTATACTATATGTAAGACATATACTATGTACCTATAATACATGGCAGTTTTATACAGCACCAACTGTTGAGAATGTATGTATCTCCATTAATGAGATCTTTGACCAGAATGGTTATACTTTTTTGGCTAGGTAATATAAGAAATAAGATGTATTTTGACATTTTGTGATTTTAACTCACAGCAAGTATTTTGTTTTCTTAATCCAATTCAAGTTAAACTACATATTAATTTATTTTGTCTCAAAAAACTTAATTACTGGCAGTATGATGGGATTTACAACAGCCAGCCACATAAAAAATAACACAATAACAGCAAACACACAAAAATGATAGAGAAACTGGTTCCCAAACAGTGCGGGCGCTATCTTCCATTAAAGAATAAATGGGACATAGACACAGGGAAATATTGTTCTATGTAACAGAGTGCACAAAAATTACATTCTAATCCATCAACAATGCTTGAATGAGAATGAATTTTGGACTAAAAGAAAGCTCTGAAAACCCCGGTTACTCTTTTTTTAATCATAATAGTTCTAAGTACTCAAAGCTTTCAAGAAAACAAAATGTACTTCCTACTTACATTACATTTACTTATTCCAATAAGCACTTAACATGAGCAAGATATCACAAGATATGGCATTTTTTATTTGTATTCAAACTAACAACATACAATATTTTTATAAACCTCTCGACCAATGCTCTCTCTATTAAGCATAAACAAGGTTATAATCTATTGTAAAAAATTATTCTAAGAAAAACAAGTACAGTAAAACCGCGTTCATCCGGCCCTCTATCTGGATCTTCAGATAATACAGATCAGATTTGTACACTTTTTTTTAGGTTCACATAAAAATGACTACTGCATTCTACATCTATGCAAACAAAGACGGTTAGCACACGATACTGTACCTGACATGATTTATCCAGATACTATACATGTTTGAAATACAAGAAAGTTGACATATTCTTTGTTAAGAAATTATGTGAAAAGTAATTTTTATATTTTTAATGACTTGTAAACAATATAGGGCATGTGTACTATGTAGTTTTGTTACATAACATAGATTTTTTTATCATAGTAAATGGTAAGTCTGCTTAGTTAACAATTTTGTTTTGCTTATTTCCCATATTGCCTAGACTATCTGGATTTTCGACTGTCCAGATAGCCTTTATGCCAATTAGACCGGATTGACGAGGTTTAACTGTATTATTTATGCCCATTACAAAAGTTAAACATGCATACACAACAATATTAAGTAACATAATTTAATGCAAATGTTATTGCAGCATTAACTGATTTGGAATGTATTGTAGTTTCACAAATATGATTTACAAATGTGAAGGCTAAACCCATTAAGACACAGCCCACTTTCTAAAGAGACTATGTACTACATTTTGAAAGAAAAAATACAAATCTGCTATTTCATTCAATAATAGTTCATTACTAATTCAATTACATATTCAGTGTCTTGCTTATTTATCAGTTAACAAACACTTTGGATTTATCAACAGCTAACAGCTCTGTCATTTTGACACAGGTTTAGTATGCATTATTTGCAGTGTTGGGGAGTAATTTATAACAAGTAATTCAATTACTGTTACCAACATTTTCATGAAATTAGGTATATAATTAATCATCACAATTTTAAAAATTCTACTTATTAATTGTAACCTTTTTGCAAATTAAAAGTTATATCTCAGTAATTTTTTTTTATGTGTAAACATCTTTGCTCTCTGTATACTGCATTTGGTAGGAATAATTTTGTGAAAATGGAATGGAAGTTGATGAACGGAAATGTGACACGAAGATGGCAGACCCACATGTAGACATAAATCCGTACAGTCACTTTTATAAACTTTAGGGTACGTACCAAACGTATGTGCCAAATTAAACTTTATGATAAACTACTCTGGAATATATATGGTAAACTAAGACAGTCATAGTTAAAAGTAATCCCAGGTAATAAGTAAGAAATTTGGCATTACAATGATTATAATACATATTCCATTATCTAACTACAATTGTTTTGATAGTGCAGTGGTATAACATGCTGTTGAACTCAAGGAGTAATTTTTGATGAGATTCAAACCTTGTTACTGGAAAACGTTTTTTTTTACCTTTTTAATAACCGATTATTGGATAATGCAAATTGTGCTTTAAGCAAATATATATGAATATATTTTATTTGTTGATCTTATTGCTATAATAATATTAAATCCATACCTCGGTCCATTGGACTGATTATTTCATACTAGGTAGACATATATCCTTTATTTTTACTTTAAGTACAATAAAATAAATTATGTTTATTAGGAAATGTTGATGATTTTGTATATGTAATAAAAATTAAAACTTTATAATATAGTAATACAACGATCCTTGAATTCTTTATGTTTAATTTATAATCGTCTACGTATGCAGAAACTTTATAGTATTAACTGTTTAGTGAATTTAACAAGATGGGCAGTATTTTTTAAAATAAAATTCCTTGTCGTAAATCATGTCCGAAGCCAAGGTTTTATCAGAGCTGTTTTTATGGTTTCAAATTTCGTTTTCTTTCGTGCTGCTTTTGATGGTGGCAAGCAACATTTACAATTCAAGCAGTGAATTCTAGCGGCAGGTGCAGAAAGTATGTGTGTAATTTGCATCCAGAAAGTTTGGTATTTGAAAAGCGACATTTTATTTATCGTTTTGTTTATTACGTTCTGCCTTATTGTAAAGAAGTCTACGTTAAATTTTGGGTCCTGTCTTTGTATTATGTTTATTTGCAACACGAACAACATGAGGAAACATAAGTTTGCTAGTTACCGAGGTTAGATGTTTACACATCATCATTCAAAAATATTTAGAAAGGATATTAGAGTTGTGAATAAGTAATTAAAACTTGTTATTTTACAAAACTACGAAAGAACCTATTATACTAAAGTCTAATTATAATTTTATACTTCTTTTCCCAAAAAAAATGATTACTTGGCATCTTCAGTTCCTTTATCACTAAATCACAGTAGGCTATGATATGCATTCGCAGTATATATTTTTAAAGTTACCTCATATTATTTGAGTCTCAAACATTATTAGGTACATAATTCTAAAAATAACACACATAAAGGTAATAATACATACTAAAATAATACAAAAGTAAAAAATTCTAACCTGAATAATAAATCCAAGCCTTTGGCATTTACTGTGCATGGAAAAACAAATAATTGAGCTTTGAATAGGATATTATGATTAGCATTTATGATAGTGACTTCTCGTTTTAAACTGTCAATACAGAATGTCAAATATTACATACTGTATAATTGGGAAACTTCCTTCTAATTCTTGGAGTTTGGAATTTGGTTATACGATATCCTCTACCACTACCATCAAGAAATCCACTCTTTGGACTTATCACCTGCACAATGAAAGGGCTACACTACCACAATGGTTCGTTTGCAGCCTTGTTTGCCTGATCAAGTGAGGTATTGCCTTCCTTATTCTTTACACTAGTGCCCGAGTTACCAAGTCTCTTCAAAACATTTATTGAATTTATTTTTCCACCTTTGACAGCCCACATGAAGGGAGTATCACCATCTCTATCTTGTGCACTGATGAAATCTTGTACAGCTTCTGGCTTGTTTTTACACGCTCTCTTTATATGAAGGATCACAAAGCTAACGATGGCAGAAACATCACTGAGCACAGCCTCGTGCAACACAGAAACTCCATTTCTTTTACAAAGTACATCAGCACCATTGTCTATCAGATGTTCAACCACATCCAGCCTGCCATTCTGAGCTGCCTGATGCAGAAGCAGGTTCTTCTCTAAATACGGCTCTGCACAGCTCTCGTCTATTAAGAATTTCAAAACTTTAGTCTTATTCTGTTCAGCAGCTATTTCTAATGTTTTCCAGTCTTCTTTATTTATCGTTTTAAAGTCTTGAACATGTTTTTCTATCAGGTATTTAATGACTTCCAAATTATCATTTTGCTGGTTAGCCCTGTACAGAGCTGTCATGCCAGTTCTATCCCTCTGATAGACGTCAAAATCACACTTTTCGATTAGGCATCTAACCATTTCCAATTGACTTAGTTGAGCAGCCTGATGGAGAGGGTACTGTAAAAGGTTATGATAACGAGTTATAAGTTTCCTGTACAAACCAGCATAATGCCAAATGTATTCAAACTGTTGTACAATCTCATATTCAAGGGTTTCTTCATGTTTGAGCTCCCTAAACAAATCCAGGGTTTTCTCCAGGACACATTCCTCAGTTTCTTTAAAAGTTTCACGTAAAACCTCTTGCACTAATTTGTGCATCATCAATAATGGCTCATCTGGTTTCTGACTGATAAGTGAATATCTCTTAAGTGTTTGAATTGCATATCTTACTTTTATTTCTTCTGCAAACTTTGAAAACAAGTGCTGAGAAATAATATCCGGATTCAAATAAGCCAAAATTTTCAAGAGGGCAACAGCTTCTGTATCACCTTGTTGTGAAATCTTATCCAGTGTTAATTGAAATGTAGTCAAAATAGTATTTTTATTATTGTCCATGCTGCTATCGGGAAACTTCAATTTAAGAATGTCTATTTTTTTTTGTTTATATTCTGCTATGAATTTACAAATAGTGATGTCCTGATCGTTAATGTAAGAAGATACTATTTTCAGTGCCAAAGGATAATGACCTAAAAGCTTGCCAATATCCAAAGCATCTTGCTCTTGGTATTTCTTTCCCAACAGTTCCTTCAGCAGTTCTAAAGTTTCCGTTTCTTCAAAAACCATCAAACTGATTCTTGGTATTGATGCATCCCAAGAAATCATGCAGGATGTGATTATTACATGAAACTCGTCGATAGTTCCACTTGGTAAAATGTCTCTGAGGCCTTCATCTGTTGTATCGTGGTTCCTGCATTTCTGAGCATCATCAAACACAAAAAGACATTTCCTACCTCGTAATTCATCATATATGTCGCTCACTATGTCAGTGATGATACGCTCAGTTGGTTCACCAAGTTTTTTAATTTCAGTTTTCACACCCAGTTTTTCCGCTAATCTAGCGAAAGATCGTTGCAAGGAGCTGGAACTTCCAGCATCAATCCACATGATGTGATCGTATTCCTTGCTGTGTTTGGTGGCGTACCTCCGAGCCAGTTCGCTCTTGCCCATGCCGCCGAGTCCGCAGATGACAACCCTCCTGTCCCCACCCTCCGCATGCAGCGATTCCTGAATTCTGCCCAAAACCGCTTTCCTGCCTGTGAATGGCTTGACATGCTCTTTGAAATTAAAAGTAACAAACTCACTTTTTCGGCCAGTTCTCATACTCTCGAACCCCTCAACTATGAGAGTCCTTGTCTGTTTGAATTCCTGCTCCATAGTTTGTAGCAGTTGGTGTCTATCCTTCACATAGGTGTCAAGATCTAGCTCTTTGATCCGCTTCATTACGTCTTCTAACTTTTCCTCGTCCTGTAGTGTATGGGTGTTATTATTTCTTATTTCCTCCACCATCTCATCCTGTAAGTCTTTTAAAACTTGTTTAAAGGTTTCTTCTGGCATGTATACATTTCTACAGCAGATCACAGCGATAAGTTCATCTAATATTTTGCTGCAATTTTCTGCATCAAAGATATGCTTATACTCATTTTTGAGTGGTCTTGGATCACTTTCATAATTATTGAAAAATTCAGGAGATAAAGCCTTTGAGTTGTCTGTCTCCCAATCAAACAAAAGACGGTACCCATACATATTCTCATTACTCTTTTCATTTTTCTTTCTGTAATACTTTTTATTTTCAAAATTCACAACACCAGCCTTTGTGAAAATGTCTTCTGAGGTGACCTTTGACTCCTGGAACTCCATAATTAGACCACGCTTCATTGGAATATAGGGATTCCGTTTCTTCGATTTTCCTAGCACAACACCTTTTGTTATCACATCCTCAGTGAACCTGTCAACATCCTCGTTAGCACAGAAGTTTATAACTCTGTGTGCAGCATCCTGGCCGAATTTATGGACGTAAACCTGCCAAGCCATTTTGCCGTTCAGACTAAAGATTTGACTCTCAAAGCTTCTAAAGACCTGTAAGCAACCTTTGATCAATACTGTCTTCTGCACTTTATTATTTTCGTGGTAGTAGTATATCAGCTTAGACAACTTCTTCCGTTTTATCCCATGACTAAGGTCACCTACTTTATCACCAACAAATTCTCCAACAACTCTCCCACCTGGAATTACAAAAAAACTTCCAAGAACAGTCCCTACAGCATTGCCAACTTCTCCGCCAATCAATTTGACTGTAGAACCTGGTTTCTTCCCATCCCCTCTTTCCCTATCTTCCAAGAGCGCATGGTACACGTTAAATTTATTATCAATTTCCATCACAAAACTGTCTGTGAAATTCTCACATCTCTGCTGCCACTCTGGTTTCTCTCGAGAGTTGGAAATATGTGGTCCAGAAGCTGTGTTTGAATCAAGGGAGGTATTTGGACAAGATGCAGTGCCAGGTTGACCAACACCGGACGGTGCATTAATTGGTTGTGAGAACATGCTTTGCAAAATGTGAACATTTGTATCGACTGAATTCACTAAAACTTTTATATTATTTACAGAGAGCTTAAATTACACAGCCTAATCTAAAAGTATATTTATGTGAAATTTTGTTTAAGAAAAATGTTAAAAAAATACAATACTGGTACCATCTGCTTCACACGTTGAAATATGAGAACAGAAGCTTTGAAGGGATGTTTCCAGTGGACAAAGCTTTTCTAAACCTGCAACAAACCCAAAAGTTGTATCTTTTTATAAAATAAATTAAAGCAATTTGATGTGGAAAACTGTAGTATAAAATTCACTTTATTCACAAGCACCATTATTTGGCCATGAAACAGAAAGAAAGGTTATAAGGGGTGAGTGTGAAATAAATTATAAAACTATTGGTTTCACAAGGAATCAAATAATATTAAACAAATGTACCTACTTACTGAGGAGACAAGATATCCTACATAGACATGTCACAAAAAAAAAGGGGGAGAATCTCTCAGTATTTACTCACCAGCAATGTGTAAATATCTAACCTCAGTAATGAGCAAATTCATGTGTTTTCATTTGTTCCAGTTGCAAACAAACTTATAATACGAAACTCTGAATTCTTTAAAATAATGCATAGCATAATAAATATAGCCTACAGATAAATAAAATATTTGCTTTTCAAATAACAAAATTTCTGGACCAAATCACATATATACTTTCTGCGCCCGCCGCTAGAATTAGCTGCCTGAATCGTAAACGTTGCTTACTACCATCATACGCACATAGCAATTAGCTGAAAAAGACTTCAAAAAATTCCTAAACCTCAGCTTTGGACCTGATTTTCAACAAGGAATTTTAATAAAATACTGCCCATCTAGTTAAAATTCATTAAACAATAATATTCTAAAGTTTTCGCACACGTTAGAAGTTATACATCTATGGCATTTCTAGAATATTAACGTGAAACATTTTTAACACATATTATAACACTAAGTATATGTTTGTATTTTTTTTTTTGCTTCAATGATTGAAATCAATCTGTAAATACTTCCCACGAACAAATACTAAGTTTATTGAGTTGATTCAACATAACTATTATATTATAATGTAATTAAAAATAAACAAAAAGGTTTTTCCAGTGACAACATTTGAACCATGTCCCTTGAGGTAAAAGAAAGAAGCATACACTTTACCTGTGCTACTAAATCTATTGGCTAGTAAGAAGGAGAATAAGTCTTACAATTAATGTAATGCCAGTTTTCTTATATATTTTAAAACGTAAAATTACTTTTGTACTATGACTATTTTAATTTACCAAATATATTTCCCGGTTGTTTCACTATCATAAAGTTACATTTAGCACAGCAATACATTTGGTATGGCCCCTAATATTAATGAAAAAAACTAGATAAAATTATACGGGTTTATTCTGCTACACGTGGGTTACGCCATCTTGTTTACACATTTCCGTTCATCGACTTCCGTTCAATCTTCACGAAATTACTACTACTATTTGCCGTATACAGAGAGCTAAGATGTTTACACATCAAAAAACAGTTATAACATTGGTTCTGGTGTGAATGCATGTTGCATGTCTGGGACAAAATATTTTGCACAAATATATACTGTAAGGTTTGTTGGCTTCTGTGTAGCCGTTATCTGAAATTTCTTGGCACCTGGGTTCTAGCAAAGTTAAGTAGAAGCAGTGTCTTTTTTTTTTAATTTTTCCTTTTTCTCCCTTCTTTCCGCAGGTAACCGGGTCCCATCAGCCTGATTTTTGGGGCTCTTAGATAATTTTAAGGGTTATTTTGTGTGTGGACCAAAATCCGTGTCAAGTTATTTGTTGTTCATGGACAGTTAACTACACGAGGTCATCGCCTTCCCAGGACAGAAGAGCGCGAAGCATGTAACTAAAGTAGGTAAATACCGAGAACACGCAAGCAACGTTGGACCGCACGACTGACCAGGGGTCGCGGGCTCTCGAGTGAGACGAGCCAAAAATTAAGCAAACAGGTTCTCCAGTTTTTTAGAGAGCCACAACATGTATTTTCTCTGTATCTACATAAAATTTTAAGACGATAAAAAATAAATAAAAAAAATTTATTCACAAATTCAACATATAATCTTTAAAATAAAGGCCACTTCGAAAAAAAAAATCTGTAAATGTAAAAAATATGATAGTCGTTAGTAGAGCTCTACTGTTGATAAAACAAGAAAATTTAAATTATTTTAATAAATTAATTATTGTAAAAAATATTTTTTTGCATCACTTTGGAAAGCTTAGCTATGTCTGTCAAGTAACTCCTTATTTTCAATTTTAGGCATGATTTTAAGTTGTTGTCGGTTAATTTACTTCTTAATTGTTTATTTTATTTCATTTACTGAAGAGAATATTCACATGAATAGGTAGAGCCAAAGATTGTTAGAATAGCAAAAGCTAGGATTTTTTTGTCGTATTTTTCAAGACTTTTCCACATATCAAATATGATAAGCTCTATTTTAGGCCTTTTCTTTTGCAGCCGTCCACTTATGGTGAGATATCAATTTTGATTTCTCTCCTTCGTACTCTTCCAAGCGGCTGATGAGATCTGTGAACTTGCTGCTCCACAGGTTGAGGACACGAGTTGTGATTGGGCCGTTTGATTTTGTTCGCCCCCCCCCCCCCCCCCCTCTTTTTTTTATGCTGTGGCAGCGCTGTGAGTTGTAGAGCCGCGACATCCCCATAAAGAGCCACGGTCTGCCGACCCCTGTTATAGACGAACAAAGTAGCAAAACACTTATTTGCACACTAATAACGGCAACACCGGCGAACACGCACATGAGGCTGCAACTCCTAACTTGATCACAGTGCAACGGTGTTACGTTTCGTACGAATACACAACTCCTGAACCATAATCGAAATATAGGTACCCATCTCGGCGCATTCGAAAGACGTTCTGGAATCAAATCGACGGTTGGCAAATATAATAAATCACGGTGGGGTTAGCGAATAAGTTTGGCCTTGAACCTTGAAGTTGTCTCGTCTAGACAACTTGCGTGTCCGTGCAAGTGCAATCTTGAGATAACCGGCGCTTATCGAGCTCAAACACCGACGAGTGGATTACTGTCGGGCCGCGCACACGACCAGTCGGAACTGAAACACGAACAGCGGGAACTGTCGTGTGTGAACGAGGACGGTGGACTGATCAGTTCGGTACTGATGGACTGACGAACTGATCAAATCGGACCGCGGGCTCGAGAGCCCTCGGTCCGAACTGCTGCGCGTGGGCACAGCGTCTCGCTAGTCCAAACAAGAAGTCCATCAGTCGTGGTAGACATCTTTGTTTATAATCTTTGGTTACTATTTTTTTCCCCCTTTATCAAACAAAAAAATGCAACTTCAATATTGTAACATCCAAAATTTCTCTTCCATGTTTTAAGATGAAACGATACATTCAACAGCAACAGCAACCACAAGCCGATCGTGTGTGGGGGAGGCTTCAATTAATGTTCGAACTAGGAGATGGACTGATCGTGTGCTGGGGGCTGGACACAATCACGTGCAATTGCCCCGGGAAGTGAAGAGCATCCACAATGGGTCGGCAGTCAAGTCACCCGCCTCCTTCCTTACACGGAAATCCGGGCTTAGTCTGAGGGCTCAAACCGGGATCTCACGAGCGGGAGACGTGGCGGACGTCTGCCCCGCCTGTCAATTCCGCCAACACTCCATTAACAAATACAACAGTCCGAACCTGTGGGTGGTCCGTGTCATCCTTAAGTGAATGACATCACATGTTCGCACGGAAAACTGACCTGTCTACAATTGCCATGTCCGATGTCCGAATCGGCTGATTTCCAAAGCAGTCACTAGAGCGCAGTAAATACAGAACGGCAAAATAGGTGTTTTTCGATTGTTTTTGTTTATTGTTTTCATGTATTGTTACTGAGTATGCATATTAGTTTTAATATTATTTAACTTGTGAAAGTTGTAAGAGTCCAATAATATTTAGTTATTCGGTAAGACAAAAGTAAATGCTAATAAATAAATTCTAATCACACTGCCAAAAATAAATCCGTCTGTCCGGCCTTTGAAAAGCGCCGGTCGCAAACGGACAGCCCTAATTAATGTTTCGTCTTGGTCTTCTTGGCTTCTTGTTCCTACTACATCGTTCGTTATTACCATGTTACCGTGTATTTATTAACTCGCTTTCTTGTATGTCTGTCCGGGTGGAATTTTGTAATTGATTTTAAACTAACTTCCCGATGAGCTAGATACTTGAAATTTGGACCTTAGCTCAGAAGTGGATGACAATGCATGAAAATGTGAAAAAAAAAAGAATAAAAACGAAAAGGAGATAAAGATGAAGAAAAGGAAAAAGACAAAAACAAAAAGAGAACAAAACAGCAGAAATAAAAAAATGAAGAAGAATTACGTTCACTATACGATTTAAATTTTTACCCGATACAATGTAGCTCTGACTCGCTTTTGTATTGATTTGTTTATTTTTACAATAAAAATTTTATAATCGATTTTTAAATAACTTCTCGATCAGCTATATACTTGAATATAGCTCAAATCTGACAGATGAACAGAATATATAGTTTTTTTTATTCTGTCTAAACGAACTATTCAAGAATCGAATGTATAAATAAATTATGTATTGTTCAATTAATCTTTCTTCAATTAATTTCATATATTACAGTTCATGAATTTAAGTTGGGTATCCATTTTTGCTGAGATTCAAGCGTATCGAGTGATATTTGCCAAAAACAAATGCTATCCTAATCATGTATTAAATTATCGTGCGAATTTGCTAAAGCCATACTTGCCACCGTAACTTGTTGTTAAAGTGATTTGCTTGTTTGTCATCGATGCAATATGCATTTGAAAAGCTCAAAGAGTCATGCTCCATCTAAGGCGTATTGGAATAACTTGCTTCCAGGTGATAGAAAAGTTTCTCTGATTTGAAGGAGACAGCCACCCAACGCAAGCGACGTCTAGAAAAGAGGAAGCAAAAACGACTAGCAAAGCTTCAACAGGAATCGGAAGCAGATCGGTGTGCAAGATTGGCCAAACGTCGTAAGCGAGCAACAGAAGTTCCTGAAAATCAGCGTAATGTCGAACGCCGTAATGATAAGGAACGTAAGGCTCATGCAAGATCTATCGAGAACTCGTGCGCACATTCTTCTCGACTTGCTAATGACGGACGACATGCTCAAGCACGAGCAAATGAAACAGTCGATCAGCGTATCTCTCGACTGGAATCTAATCTATTTAGAGTTTCCGAATCAAGAGCTATATAGATAAGTCCTGAGCATGAAGCAAGACTACGAGGTCTACGTGAGTCTTATGCTCAACGGTTAGCTGTTGAGTCAGATGAACAGATGGCAAATATCATAACACTTGTCGCAATACATAACCATAAAAAGCAAAACATAATACCTAATAAAATAATAATTTTTAATGTACCATATTTTATAACGGACTAAAAAGTATAAAATAATTTCTCTAATACTTATGAAGGATAAAACTATATACAGATTTCTAACTTTTTCTAAATTATCCTGAAAATTCATAGTTGACAACTTTTGATAGCTATGAAAATACTTGTAAGATTGGAAACGAAAAACATGAGGCACACGCAATACATAACTATAAAGAGTGTATAGAGTAGCTATCAATAAAAGAACTGAATTATCGGTTCACATTATTTGCGGTGCAATAAAATTGTTAGTTGAGCCATTAATGCATCACTTATCTGCTGCACACGCTCCATGTTTTTCGTTTTTAATCTTACAAGTATTTTAATAGCTATCAAAAGTTGCCAAGTATGAATTTTCAGGATAATTTAGAAAAAGTTAGAAATAAGTACGGTATATGGTTTTATCCTTCATAAGGATTAGAGAAATTAGCCTATTTTATAGTTTTCAGTCCGTTATAAACACATGGTACATTAAAAAAAATATATATATATTTATGTTTATCTCTTTGAAAAGAGAACAAGAAACAACAATTATCACGAATGTTCTTCTCACATGCTACCAAAGGACACAGATTGGGACAAGAAGTTCAAGTTGACCTACGTATTCGGACCAGGGAGGTTCGGACCATCGCACATACCTACCACCCATGACGTCAGAGGGTCACGTGGGCCAATCAGCGATCAGCGTGTGTCGGACACAATTTAGGACATCGCAATTGTAGACGAGCCTTTAACGTCTCTAAATAACCCCGATATCGACGTGACATTAACCCATCATCCATACATTAATATTTCTTTCTGGGAAATACGAACGACTATAGTGCTTTTTATTTGGCGTTATGTACTTACAAACAATATAAAAGCGTGCGCCCTTCCGCATATATACTGATTATGACATTGCGTCATTTTAACTGTAGAATTGTGATCTAGGATCGCTTATCTGGCGAAAGTAGTAAACTAGATTCCAACCCCCATCATGGCTCAATTTATGAGCACCGAGTGGTACTGAGGGAAAAGGGAGACGCTAGAACGTCAAGACCAGCTAAACTTGTTTGATTTGAAAATATAGGAATGGTTTTTGCAAGAACCTTTTTTTCTGCTATCCTCTCATAGTCACGTTTCCGCGCAATGCAGGCCGGACCGAAAGAAGCATGTGTGACACACGACGAGATAGACTTCCTCCACCACATCCCCACATTTCATTGCGATGCTATCTACGGAAAAACTACATCTGTGATTTGATGTTCCAGTCAATATCCAATTTATTGTCGGAGACCAGTATTTGTTGCAATTAACACTTTGACACAATATAGCTAAATACATTGTTAACCCCACCCAATCACCTTTACATGCCACCTGTTTAATGTATTTATAACCCCACCCATTTACCTTAACTTTCCACCTGTTTAATGTCGTTATAATCCCATCCATTCTCCTTTACTTTCCACCTGTGTAATGTCGTTATAACCCCAACCAATCACCTTTACTTGTCACCTGTTTAATGTCGTTATAACCCCACACAATCACCTTTACTTGCCACCTGTTTAATTTCATTTGGCTCCTAGCAATTCGTCATTTCACATCCATGTGTGTATTTGTTTTACTTGTAGAGTTTTTAAATTAATGTGATTTTTCATGCAATACGGATTCCCGTCACATACCTTTTGCATAATTAGCTGTCAAAGTTCCATTTTCAACATTCTGTCTGCGTAATGAAAATGATTAAATACAGGATTAATGTTATCCATGTTATTATCCATAGTTACCATATTATTAGTCAAATAAAACAATTTATATTTCTCGAAGAGACGTTTACGTAACTTTATTTTAGTCAAAATTCTTGAAATATTAGAGAATTTTAACCCCTTAGTAACATATAATTAATCATACTCACACTCATGTAATAGAGTAGCAAGTACCAACTACCACTAAGTTTCAGTCCTGTAATTAAGTTTGTTTTCCTCTTGGATATGCAACTAAAACGTTAAAATGGGATTAATAAGATTATAAGATTATTTTATTTCACTGCAATAACTTCCTTCTAAAGCCCCGTCTTAAAGCAATGTACCAAATTGTATACGAAGGACACTGATCGTTGATTTGATGTCATGGGTGGTGTGGGCGATGATCCGAATCTCCCTGGTGCGAATACATTGGTCAACTTGACGTTTTTGTCCTAATCTGTGTCCTTTAGTAGCATAGAAGAACACTCGTGATATTTGCGGTTTCCGGTTCCCTTTTCAAAAATAAACATTGTTGAATCCAATAACTTCCACAGGTTAAAAGAATATTCAAAACTTAGCTGCGTTTACAATTCTCGAAAACAATACACAAAAACAATTGAGGGGGAAAAAATCACTATTTCTGCGCCATATATTCCCTGCGCTCCGATGACTACTTTAGAAATGAGTAGATTCGAAAATCATATTTGTAAAACAGGGCAGTTAACGGTGTAGCAATGTGACGTCATTCACATTTGGATGACACAGATCGTCCTTGAAGTTTTCAAGTAGAGCAAGTTTAATGTTGCCTACATATTAAAAATAAGATATTAATGCCAAACAGAAGCACGTGGAACAATCCTTAAGAATTGTAAACGCAATCTTTTAAAATAGCTTATTCGCATTCCTACGTCACGTCTACTCGTGTGGACGAATATACTGCTCTATGACTATGGTTATTGGCCATTGGCCAGGGTTATTGGCAGAAGTAGAAAAGCAGTTCAGTGTAGTAATCACAAAATGTATCGTTCAACTACATGTGTGAGGATTAATGCACAAAAAATTATTAAAAACCACGATAATTTTAGTTGTTCTTAGCGTAGCTAAATACAAGTCAACATATAACGTTTCTGTCAGAAAAATAGCTCTTGCTAAAACTGTTTTATTGAATTTTATTATAAAAAATAATTAGTTAAAGAGAGATTATGTAAAAAAAAATAATAATAAAGACTAGTCATTTCTGTGACTGTGCCAATATCATAGCAAATATTGTCATGTCTTAGAAATCCATATTTTTTTAAAAAAATAATATATGTATACCTAAACCATACAATGTTCACTGATTTTAGACTTTTTTTTTAGCGGTGTTTGTTTACTATATGTATGTTTACACCTGCCAAGTAGTTGGAAGGATGACATTTGGTATTTACAAAATTACTAGGCTGAAGTTGGATTTATTCCAGCTTCCAGCTATATTTTCCTTCCCCTCATTTCCCCCACCCGGAGATGTGGGCGGATCCAAGCGGTACAGCACTTAAGATACAAAATACAACACGTTCTTGTGTACAGCACTACACATACAAAATGCAACACGGAAATAAAAGAAACTGTGCAACGGTACAGTACTACACATACATACATACACTATTAAGTACAGCACTACACATAAAAAGTGCAACAAGTGCTTGACTAGGTACCCATACAAAATGCAACAAACTGTACAACACTACACATACGAAATGCAACACGAAAGGCAATGCAAGTACATTACAGAACATATAAAGTGCAACACTGCGATTAAGTTAGCTCTATTCTAGTTGTAATTAAGTACAGTACTACCCAAACAAAATGCACATTGGAAGAAAAAACATGAATGCACAGCATAAACATTCCTGTACAGTATAGGTCAAACTTTTATAGAGGTATAATGGAGTACAGCACTACCCATACCAAATGCATCACAGGAAAAAAGGACAGCACTACCCATACTAAATGCAACACATTAAAAAGGTACAGCACTAAACACATGAAATACGATTCTAGTACAGCACTACCCATATAGAGTGCAACACTGTGCTGAAGTTAGCTCTATTCAAGATTTAACAGAGTACAACACTACCCATAATAAATTAAACACGGTATAAAATACATGTACAGGACTACACATGCAAAGTGCAACATAAAAATAAATATCTGTAGCTACTGTACAAAAAATTTAAACAAATAAAGCATCAGACATAACACCATTATGCAGTACTACAACATTAAAATATTTTTTAAGCTTTAACTAGAGTTTGCACAGATGGAGCTGATATGTCTTTCTCTTTAGCGTATTGTCTGCTTTACCAAGAAATTACAAAATGTGTGGTACCTGCCGTACAGCTTATCAAAATCGTCTAAACCAAAATGATAACACAACATTGAGCCGGGAAACATTTGTTTTATTTTTTACCCGTTATAAATCAAGGTTGAAACATTAGATCTGTTAAGCTCTTCTGTTGTGCGCATGGTCTGCTACATAAAAAAGTTATAATTTTGTGGTTCTCAGCTTACAGCACTTACAAAAAGGCATCTGAATTAAAAAAAACACCATTATGCAGTACTACAACATTCAAATATTTTTTTTTAAATTTAAGTTTACACCGATAGAGCTGATATGTCTTTCTCTTGTGCGTATTGTCTGCTTCACCAAGAAATTACAAAATGCGTGGTACCCTGCCGTACATCTCTATCAAAATCGTCTAAACCAAAATGATAACACAACTTTGAGTCAGGAAACATTTGTTTTATTTTTTTTTAAATTATAAATCAAGGTTACAACAATAGAGCTGTTAGGCTCTTCTGTTGTACGCATGGTTTTCTACATAAAAAAAAGTTATAATTATGTATTGTTGAACATTGATTTAAAACGGGAAAAAAAAATAAAACAAATGTTTTCCGGCTCAAAGTTGTGTTATCATTTTGGTTTAGACGATTTTGATAGAGCTGTACGGCAGGTAACACGCATTTTGTAATTTCTTGGTGAAGCAGACAATACGCACAACATAAAGACATATCAGCTCTATCGGTTTAATAAGAACTGAAAAAAAAAAAAAAATGTTTCCTGGCTCAACGTTGTGTTATCATTTTGGTTTAGACGATTTTGATAGAGCTGTACGGCAGGTACCACACATTTTGTAATTTCTTGGTGAAGCAGACAATACGCAAAAGAGAAAGACATATCAGCTCCATCTGTGCAAACTCTAGTTAAAGCTTAAAAAATATTTTAATGTTGTAGTACTGCATAATGGTGTTATGTCTGATGCTTTATTTGTTTAAATGTTTTGTACAGTAGCTACAGATATTTATTTTTATGTTGCACTTTGCATGTGTAGTCCTGTACATGTATTTTATACCGTGTTTCATTTATTATGGGTAGTGTTGTACTCTGTTAAATCTTGAATAGAGCTAACTTCAGCACAGTGTTGCACTCTATATGTGTAGTGCTGTACTAGAATTTTATTTCATGTGTTTAGTGCTGTACCTTTTTCATGTGTTGCATTTAGTATGGGTAGTGCTGTACTCCATTATATCTCTATATTTTGACCTGTACTGTACAGGAATGTTTATGCTGTACATTCATGTTTTTCCTTTCATGTTGCATTTTGTTTGTGTAGTGCTGTACTGTTAAATCTTGAACATAGCTAACTTCAGCCCAGTGTTGCACTCTATATGTGTAGTGCTGTCCTTTTTTCCTGTGATGCATTTGGTATGGGTAGTGCTGTACTCCATTATACCTCTATAAAAGTTTGACCTATACTGTACAGGAATGTTTATGCTGTGCATTCATGTTTTTTCTTCCAATGTGCATTTTGTTTGGGTAGTGCTGTACTTCATTACAACTAGAATAGAGCTAACTTAATCGCAGTGTTGCACTTTATATGTTCTCTAATGTACTTGCATTGCCTTTCGTGTTGCATTTCGTATGTGTAGTGTTGTACAGTTTGTGTCATTTTGTATAGGTACCTAGTCAAGCACTTGTTGCACTTTTTATGTGTAGTGCTGTACTTAAAAGTGTGTGTGTGTATGTATGTGTAGTACTGTACCGTTGCACAGTTTCTTTTATTTCCGTGTTGCATTTTGTATGTGTAGTGCTGTACAAAAGAACGTGTTGTATTTTGTATCTTCAATACTGTACCGCTTGGATCCGCCCACATCTCCGGGTGGGGGAAATGAGGGGAAGGAAAATATAGCTGGAAGCTGGAATAAATCGAACTTCAGCCTAGTACAAAATTGCCTTGTCATAATTCGAACCCAGCATTCAAAACAGTTACGTAAGCCGATGTGTTACTATAAAGGGCACACTAGTTTTATACATTTTATATTGTCTCAGCCAAAAGAATAACACAAATAATGTTTACATTGTTTGTATGACGAAATTTCTTTCTTTAGCTATCATGTCTACTGCTACTCGAAACCTTGTACAATAATAAAAGTTTACAGAAAACAAGCCATCAGTAATCTAACATCATACTAAAAATTATACATCATTCTAAAGAAATTATATAGCTAATAAGTATAGTACCTAGTGTTTGAGATATTTAACAATACTGTTGGAACTTACGTAGCTAACGAATGTCTGCTCTTTTCATCTGCATGTTGACATCTCCCAAGCAGCACCACTTATAGGATTCATTGCGGTAGAAAGGCATCTGCCAACGAGCATTAACGCATCTGCACAAGAATGGCGCTATTTGGCGGCTGCGTTCCGATGATATGTACACTTTGCTCGGTGCAGGCTGTGCGAACTGTGAAGCTGCAAGTAGTGTGAAGGAACAAAGGAAGCGTTCAGTTGGTAACCATGCGTATCAAGGTCCGTCGAGGCCTCGCATTCGCATAAGACAGAACGACGCCCATTGGACCGTGGACCACGGATGTCACGGAGCTGCGCTATTGGCGGACGCAACTGTTACAAACTTCCCAACCAACAATAACAAACCACAGCGCGTTTTTGCAGCTGTCGAGATAGTAACGACCTTGGAATGCGATGAGCGTACGATAAATACTGTGCGTGTACGAGTAATTTGGGATAAAGAACGATGTACGAGGGATAATACACCTTACAAACTTGTACGATTGTTATGGCTACGAGAGTAGTAGTAGCATGTGTTTCATTTTGTTGCTTGTTTTGTGATAATGTTAATGCTGATGTTTCTATGCATGAGAAGATTCCACATAATATTAGTACATTAATGGCCGATCTGTTTACCGAAACTTCTACGTTTCAAAACAGAATCGGTACAAGTTATGGCTAAGCGAATGTGAAGCTGTAGAGAATTTTCCGCAGTTGAAGATAATCAAACTTTCATTGAAAGCTGTAAAATAGTCATTGGCGGACCGGGCTCTTGTTTGGTAGGAGGGGGGAGGGGTGACATGAGTGTTTCGAATTGTACATATTACCGCCCGACTAAATTGCAAGTCCTAAATTTCGTTTTAAAATATCCCCTTAAAATGCTGTTTAAGCGCGTTCCCGACGTTTTAAAAATTCGTTATAAAAAAATTGTTTGTCTGTAAAGTCGGTTTACGGAAGATAGTTTAACGTGACAACGTCATAACAAAACATTGATGAAATGATTGCATACTTTTATGAATAAAATTGAATCATTTTTATTTTAATAATAAAAGAATAAATACTTGAAATTATACTAGTAATCAGATTTTTAAAATGCAAGAATAATTAACCTTTATTGCCGAAATTGTTATTGTAGTAAGCAATGAAAACCACATTAACTTTTCACTTCACTTTATAAACAGTCGACGAAACCGTTCACGTGTAGATGACTTGTAATTAATTTTAAAAACTGGCGTTTAGGTATAAAGTTTAAATATAATTATGAAAAAGTTTTCATATAAATAAATTGTTATCAAATATCTATCATCAATTATATAAATCACCATAATTTTTTAGTCAATTGTAACATTAACTATTATTACTGCACTCGCCGACAGCGTAACGGAACAATGAGCGTAACGGGACACAGCGCAACGGAACACAGCGTAACGGAACAATGTGCGTAACGGGACAATTTTTCGTGCGTGCAGCCGGCGTTCATCGATTTATTAGACGTGAACGTTTGTATTCTGTTAATTTGTGCGTTAGATGTGATAGTAAGAGCGAATATATCTGGCCGTTGCCTACGTTATTATTCATAGCCCAGGAATTTTAGTGTTTTACCTGAAAAAAATTAAAGTAGTTTTGAAATTTGGCACAAACGTTCCTTTTGGTGTTAAAAATTTATCCTAAAAAGTCCCCTTCTCTCAGATGCCGGCTTCATCCTTTTTTAAGGCAATAAGGGCGTAAGTGTTGAAATTTGCATATCACGACTGTTGCACGAAAAATATTCATTATAATATATCAAAATTTGGCCAAACTTTTAAAGTTAAGGGCCCTTAGTCCTTAATCATTCGTTTTTATTACTTTATACACTGCAAAAATTATCTTATAACCTAATTTATACTCAACTAATGGAAGTAAAAAGTATCACTGCTCTATACAATCACCCGTTACATCAAATCCACCACTGATAGGCATAAATATACCTTTATAAATGTTTTCCGTTATTTTATTAGCTTTAAATTGGTGGGTCAAACATGTGTATGCGATAATAATTGACTGACATATTAAGGATTACAAGGAACTACTGCACAACAATGGGTTTTTGAGGAATTTAGGTTAATATTGACTATGGCATTTTACCAGAAATAAAAATAATGTAGATTTTAAATTTGGCACAGACGTTCCTTTGGGTGTTAAAAATGTATCCTAAAAATTCCCCATCTCTAAGATGCCGGTTACATACCTTTTTAAGAAAATAAGGGCGTAAGTGCCGAAATATGCATATCACGACTGTTGCGCGAAAAATATTTATTCAGTTGTATCGTAACTTGTACATATAAGATGTGAAGTAAAAGGCACTTAGTTATTTAAAATCCATTATTGTTGCATAATACTTAGCAAAAAAATGAAACCTGATCTAAAATCAATTAATGGAAGTACACAATAAAAAAATAACTAGTCCATTAAAGGTCCTCTTCATCAGAACCATCATTGATAACAACATTAGTTCATGTTGCCCCACGACATGTGGGATACATAATACCACACTGCAGTCCAGCCCACACACACTCGCATTTGTAGCTGCATTCACTTTTACAGTTAGTGATATCAAATTCAGGAGCTGTTCTGGAGCTAGAGGAAGGGATGTTGTTATAGGAACAAGTGTGCCACTCACACTTTTCCATCCCCACTCAACAGAATCTAATGAATGGCCCAGCCACTCTTGCACCTGTAGGTAAACCCGAAGAGAATGCTGTTCTCATGCGGCACTGGTTGGTGAAAGAGAGGCTAGCTGGAAAGAAGCACTAACAGGCATCTTTGCTATCTTGCAAGTATACATATATACTCTCATTTCATCCAAAGTGGAATTGTTATCATGTCCTTGATACATTGCAATTGCAAACTTTTCTCCAGCTGCAATAACGATCTTCTTGTTCGCATGTGGACATGTAAAAACATGTACTGTTCTCCGAATGGAAACATCGTTCTTGATTATGTTCCATGCTTGCTTCTTTCCCTTACCGAAGTAAGCACGGGTTGTATCTGATCCGGTCATAGCATGACAAAACAAAATATAGTTTTTCATTTCACCAATGTCCTGCTGAATAGCTGATATACTACTGTAAATCTTTCGTGTTGTCTTGCTTGAGGGTGGATGGACAGTTTCAATGTGTGCATCTTCTTCTGACCTCGCAGTCAACATCGCAAGGATGTCTGTATCAGTAGCTATTACTTTTACACAACAGCTTGTTGAATACTGAAGAGCAATAGCTGCTATAGTGGTATCAGCATCTCCTGAGTACTGAATGGCGTGATGACCTGAAGCTCGAAAATAATAATATATATCCATATTTCGGCACTTACGCCCTTATTGCCTTAAAAAAGTATGAAGCCGGCATCTGAGAGATGGGGACTTTTTAGGATAAATTTTTAACACCCAAAGGAACGTCTGTGCCAAATTTCAAAACTACATTATTATTTTTTAGGTTTGCTCGATTTTCCCCCAAAAATGCCTGGGCTATCAAGGCCGGGAAGGAGAGGATGTAAAACGCGAGACGATTCAGTTCCAGAGATCGCCGCTAGGTAGCTCCAGGGTTGTTAGACGTACCATTTGCATGGTACTTATACCATAATTGGACCTAGTGTACCATGTACCATGGCGAGGTCGTCATGGTACGCAAATGTACCATATTCTGACTATCCATCAGGTTTCTGGCGATTTTTGTTGTATGTTATATTCGCCATATATCGGCTTCCTTGTAGATAAAATGTGCCCAGTGTATATTCTAATTTCGTACTGTCGCCTGTTCACACGCCTGCTTACTTATCTGTAATATAATACTCCAACTGGGCTGACGGGACTGTCAGATCAGGGGCGCAACAACAGGGGGGGGGGGGCAAGGGTATTTTGCCCCCCCCCCCCCCCTTTGAAACCTTGAAGTGGGGGCAAACGGGGGCAAAGAAAGTGCTGTGTAATCAATGTTTAGATAATAAAACTGCTTAAATAGCACCATTTTCCACCTTGAAATACAAATTTTCCCGGGGGAGGACCCCCGGACCCCCCGCTTCAATAGGGGGGATCGATGATTCTTTATAAAAAGGTATATTGCCCCCCCTTTGGAAATTTAGTTGTTGCGCCCCTGTGTCAGATCATATGACGGCAGTTCCCACGTTGCTCAAATCTTAAAGGGAAGGGGGAAGGAAACGCGGGAAAGCTTATCACACTGAACATGAAACGAATTCAGTACATTGTTGATTGTTTTCAGTAGTTAGTTACCTCGCCTCGCCGGTGGAGTGATATCTGTTCCGTAATAATATTTTATAAAGTCGGAATCATCGGAATTATACATCAAAAGTTTATATTGCTAGCTGCCTTTTTAGTGTTGTTTTTAGAGACTAGAGGTAGTGTGTGCTAACATAATGAGTTCATGTGGAGAAGATAGTGATGATCCTGGAGTACATTCTCCTGTTAAGAAAAAATGTGCTCTCAAAAGTGATAAAAAAAAGTGTTCAGAAATATCGTCGGGAATGGGAAAAATTGGATGACATGAAACTGTGGGTGAGTCCAGTCCTGGGAGACTGTTTTAAAGCGAAATGTAAAATTTGTAATGTTGAAATGAAAGCTGACATATCTGTGTTAAAACTGCATGGAAACTCGGGCAAACATTCAAAATCTATGAAGGATGCGAACATGAAATCAGTAAACTGTATGAGTTTTTTCTTAAACCAGAGTAAATCTGTTACACCTCATCAAAACCAGGTAAAAGAAGCAGAAATAAGGATTGCAGAATATTTTGCTGCTCACAATACTCATTTCTCTGCGATGGATCATTTAGTAGAAGTTATGAAACTGAATTTCCCTGACTCTAAAATAGCCCAAGGCATGCTCATGAAAAGAAATAAGGCTACTGCTGTTGTGAAAAATGTTATTGGTGCTACACATAAACACGAACTTTCAGAAAAGTTGAAGCTGGTAAAGTTTTCTATTTTGACAGACGAATCAACTGATATAGGTGCTACAAAAACTTCATGTGTTGTGGTGCGTTTTTATGATTCGTTTATTGGGCGAGTGGTAAGCCAGTTTTGGGATCTCGCAGAAATGTTTCCATCTTGTGATGCAGCCTCTGCTGAGCAAGGAGCAACAGGACAAATCTGTACGAGATCATAATGAAATCTTTTTCTGATTATTGCATTCCAAATGAAAAAAAAATCGGTTTTGGATCAGATTCTGCTTCAACAATGGTTGGCGAACATGATTCGGTGGCAAGTCGTTTGAAAAAATCTTGTCCGGGGATCATTGTAATGAAATGTGTTTGCCACTCTCTTCATCGGTGTGCAAGTGAAGCATGTGAATGTCTGCCACGTAGATGTGAAGATCTCGCAAGGAATATATACAACTACATGAAATGCAGTGCAAAACGGCAATCTCAACTTTCAGAGTTCCAAAAATTTATGGAAATCAAGGTGCAAAAGTTATTACACCCTGCACAAACTAGATGGCTGTCTTTGTTTGCTGTAGTGGAGAGGGTAATAGAACAATGGGATGTATTGCTTTTATTTTTTTCAGATAAGTGGCAAGAAGACCGTACCATTTCTGCCGAAGAAATATTCGATGCTCTCCGGGACCCATTCATGAAATTGTTTTATCTTTTCCTGAAGTGGGTACTTCCAAAGTTTGTTTCAGTGAATAAGTACTTCCAGTCTGAAAAAGTACTACTTACTGTTATAAAAGAGAAGATGGCAAGTTCCTACCGGGAATTACTTTGTGCATATATGGAACAAGACTATGTGGCACACACACCTCTGTGGTCTATCTGTCCGGAGTCTGAACAGCGTTTTTGGCAACTTCAAAACATCTATCTTGGTGTAGGTGTGATGACAGAAATAAATAAGCAAAGTGTTCAAGATAGGCCCGATCTGATCTAAAACTTACGGACGAAATGTCGAGACTTCCTCATGAAAGGGTGTCAAGGAATAAAACGACGATTTGATTTTGTAGATCCCATGTATGATTCCATTTCTGTATTGCACACAAAGAAAGCTTTGTCGCAGAAGGAACGCATTACAACTCCATATCTTCTGGATCTTGCAAACCAAGTAAAGAGATCAAAGCCTGTGGAGATGTGCGAAATGCAACAAATTGATGATGAATGGAGGCGCCTACCATTCAAAACTTTAGCAGATGATATCGCTAAAGAGGAAGAACCTGACAAGTTCTGGGATAATTTGCTGAAATTCAAGAATGAACATGAGAATGTTTTGTATACAGCATTGCCTAATTTTACTCTCATGGTATTATCTCTTCCCCACTCGAATGCTGATTGTAAGCGCATATTTAGTAAGATAAATCTCATCAAGACCAAGACCGGGACGGGAATTGACTTCTAATAGAGACTGTTAATGGAATTGTGCTAGCATCACAGTGTGTGAAAGAAAAAACTGGTGCTTGCTGCAGTTATTTCCAGCCATCTGACGATATGTTGAAGAGAATGACAGCAACACACCTGTATCCCGAATCTGATTCCAAGGAACATCCTACATACGATAACACACCAACTGTCACAGACATATTTTCTTTTAATTCTGATAGTGAATAATCATTGTGCCAGTGTTTCAGTGCCAAACGTTCGTAATTTTGTGATTTTAAAAGCATGAGCTAATTTACACATATATATTTATACCATTTATAGGTTTTTTATATCATTAGTGTAAAATTCAATCATGTCTTGAGCAATGAAAACTCAAAATTTTGATATTAGACATTTTTATGTACCATATTTTTTTTGCCAATGTACCATAATTTTGAATGCGCAGTACCATTACAGAAGCACTGTCTATGTAACATCACTTTGTTCTAGGCAATAGATACAGTTAAAATTTTCTTCTGCAACCCGTACCAAGTACCCAGCAATCATAGCTAAGGACGCGATTTGCAGCGTTACTGGAGTTTCTGCAAAACACAAAAACCAAAACAACGTGAAATTACGTAACTCACTAATTTAAGGCTCGGCATCACATAAATTTTAATGTTCCATTATTGTCTTCAAAATTATATATACATTATAGACCTCATAAATCGCTCGACTTTTGGATATTTTCCATGTAGGGCAGGAATGTATCTAGCAACCAAGACAGTCTGTCATTGTCAGATTCTGTGAACACTAGTTTGTCGGTGTTTCTTGACATATATATGCCTGCTTTGTGTTACAAACATCGTGAATATCGTGCCATTTTCTGACATATTTCCTGCCTCAGATGCTCAGTTATCTTTGGATTTAGAAATAGTTCACTTTGTTCACACGAAACACACTAATTTTAGTTTTATTTAAAAAAAAAAAAAAAAAAAAAAAAAAGATAATGAACCCCGTGGTTTGCTGCATTTTTAAACAACTAAAAGTTTTTTTTTTTAATTAAGACTATGCACTTCTACATGCGCTCCTATTGCAATCCGCAGAATTTAAAAATGATACTGGATCCCAGCCATTTGCCATCCACGATATTCTCCTCTAGAGATGAGTAATACCACGTACACGTGAAGCATAACCCCACATGTCACACTGTATGTCACACGTTGATGAGTCGAAGCTTATGAATAAAAAAAAACTTACTTCTTTGGGTGTAACTTTGAGCTAAACATTTAATACTAAAAATCCACCTTAAGTGATTCACTTTAAGAAAATTATATAATTTGTTTAATGTTTATTGTTTATGATACTAAATAAAAGCAAGTTATTTGTATTTTAAACGTACGTCAAACGCCGTTTCTCTGTGGAAACAGCAGACAATGTTTACACTTTACTCGTGTTTATAGAAATTGCACGTTTATATGAATTTATGATTGCGGGGAAATTGGCCGTTGCGAGCAACAGGCGGACTGTGTCGGCACCCGCTGGGCTGGACACGATGGACAGCAACATGGACCTCGCGAGCGACGGAGCCACCGAGGCTCGAGCAGCCAAGTCCAGGCGATACATACCGGAGCTGTGGCGGGAGTACCCGGAGCTGGGTCGCAGTGATACCACCTTGCACCCCAGTTACACCAACCTGGCGCTACCGTAGTGAGTACCTGCACATTCGCAGTGTCCTCCAACCAACAGGCCAGCACCACTTGGACCGGCTACAGCAACAGGTTTGACCGTGATGTGTCTAGGTCGCTTGTAAACACTGTATTATGATCAAGTAAGGATTTAATATTTGGACTAAATTAAAAAAAAGCACACTAAACCCTGAAATATCGCAAAGTCGTAAGACGTGGGTTATTTTTATTGTATAAACGACATGTATTATAATTAAAACTTTAAAATAAATGTATAAATATTTTTAAAATTTTGGGAATACAGATACGTAAAGGAAAGCCCGATTAATTAAGTATGGTTTCATTTATTAACCAATAATCACGCTCTTTTTTAAATTACAACAATCTAAATGTTGTTTACTCTTTTTTTTTTTACTCTTCCCACTGGAGCTTGGCTCGACAGTGGCTATCTTTGCAGTTCGTCTCTTAACGCTTCGCACACTTCACTCGTCCACCGCGCACACAACACCGTCCCGGATGCTCTGGTCTTCGCACACTGAGCACGAAGCTCGCCGCTTCACGCCCGCTATCGCTTGCCAAGGGGTCACTCGCCCTCTCCACCTCACTGCCCTCGCGGGTCATCCCCCGAACTTATACACCTCTCAGCCCCGCTTTGGAAAGGTCCCGCAGCCCTTCGACGTGTCGCGTCATCACAATCCCCGGCTTAACACTCGAAGCTCCGAGAACAGTGGCGTCCTAGTTACGCCACTTCGCGCAGACGGGGCTCTGGAAACGAGCCAAACCTTCGAGAGACAGGGAGAGAGGTGCCGCTCCTGGTCGGATTACCGCAGAGGGACGGGCGCTACCTGCATCGCACCTCTCCCGCTGGCCGGCCTCATCACTAGTGTTCTCGTAACAATACTCCAAGTTATCAGCCTGCATCCAAGGGCAGCAGAAACTGATATCATCATTAATCACTGCAAAGACTAGAGTAACAAAAGATCATAGAAATAGTTAACTTGTTAGCACCAAAAGGTAGCGAGACTGAGAAAAAGAGATAAATCAAGAGGAGAAGTGTGAGGGTGCATAAATAAGTGCAACAGCGTAGTTCTTGAATTAAAACAACTTTCGTGCGCTTCATCATTCTTCGCCTAATCTAAACGCTCACTCATTTTTGTAGGTTTTGTAAAACATTATCCCAAAGTATTTATCATTGCTAGCAATCACGTGTAACCTCGTGAAAGGACGAGAGGAGAATTGCGCTCACCGACAAGGTAAACAGACAACTTATCGCTACTGTCTAAAACTCGATGTACACAGTGGCACAGCACGCGCCCGCTATATGTGGCTCTAAATCAATCAGGAAGGAAATCATTTATTCAATGAGAGCGCAGTAAGGCAAAAGGCTTGTAGAATATTAAAAACAAGTAATAAATACATAGAAGAATTGGCAGTAAAAATTTAATGGCCGTGCAAAGGCACGGCCATCTTTGGCGCATTTTGTTCACTGTTGTGATTAGCCGCCCGTCTACAGTGCAGAGGAAATAGCTATGGTTGGCAGCACTGTGTTGCAGCTTCGCGGTGTGCGCGCAGAGGTACAACAAGAGCTACGAGGACTACCAGCGCCTGCTGCGGCGCTCGGTCGACACCACGGCGAGTCTGCAGAGGAGGGCGCTGGACGGGGTGAGAGTGCAGGCCATCTTCAGCGCGCCAGGGCCGCAGCTGCCCCAGTTCCGAGACCCCTTCACGCCTCCAGAGCGCAGGAGACTCGACGAGTTGCTGCGGGAACCATGACGCCTCGCCCCTCGCCCCTCACTCTGCCCCGCCATTCTGGTCGCGCAGCAAACCGGAGTGCGAGTGGTTTTTATATTCTTTCAGTTTCTTTTCTTTTAAAAATGTTACAATTGGCTACGTATTTTTACGAATTTTATTCTGTAGTGAGAAATTAAATTGGTCGCGCGCACCATATACATTTTAGTCGACAAACCTCGGCTGCAGGTTAATCACGAAAAAAATTTAAAAAATACTTCGTAAACATTTCTACGACTAATGTCCTACGACTAATGTATACGCCCGTTAAGTTGTAGGTGTGTGTGTGTGTGTATATATATATATATATATATATATATATATATATATATATATATATATATATACACACACAAATATATTTTCATTGAGTTAGTAAAATGTATGGAAATTTTACCGCAAATTATTTAAATTATATAGTTATACGGCAGCAACAATGTTTGCGTTGTTGGTAGGAATTTGTTAGTTTAAACATTAGCTTAACGCACAGTTTACCATCTTAGGTACTGTTTCTTTTATTTGCGATGAAAGGTTGTTCAGATTCAACTTCCAGCGTGTACACAGTTTTGTGAAGCTCTTCAGACCATAAGTCGTGTGTGTTTTCAACTTATTTTTTTCTTGGTTAACCTGGAGCTGAAGTTTGTTGGTCAAATTATAACCCACCATTAATGTCTCTTAATTATTGCTGAGTGGAATAATGCTGCGATAGTAATATTTCAATTACTCATGGTGATCTTTATTCATAAACGTGTTATATAAGATCCTGGCATTAATATTTCCCATGCATAATTTACATGGAAAAGTGGTCTCTGAACAAAGTTTTATAAAGTCACTACTTTCATGTCACTCTGATGTAATAAAACTACTTTTTTTTATTTGAGGCATTAGATATATGAATTTCTGTACCCTGGTATTTTAAAACGTCAAGCGATTTCGTTTTTAAAATGCTGATAAGATCACACAAATAAGTGCTAGTGCACAAGCGCATGTTAAATAAAATGAACGATAACAAACTTCAAAAAGGTTTTTATTTGAAAAGCTTTCTCGATCCCTTAGTAGAGTAACAGACAAGAAAAAAAATTAACCAACGTAAACTTTAACACCACCCCTTCCTCGTCAAAGTAATTTTATTAATATAAATATGAACAAATAAACAGGGACATTAAGTATTGAACTTTAAAGCCTCCCCATTGTATTTCCTTTAATTATTTTGATAAACAAGTCCGGTGTTAATCTAGGATTTTTTGCATAGCTTTTTATTGTATTTGACGAAGAACTATTCACCGAGTGATCTTATAGCTACGAATTGTGATGACCGACTAAAACACATTATATTTGAGGACCACAAGACGTTCACCACGAAGTGTCGGTTCAGTTCCTTGAAGTGATAGTGAGAACGTTTCTTCCTCCCTTCTCTATGGACTAAGTTTTACCGCTCCGTTTACCAAAGACAATTAAGCACAATAACTGGTTTGAGGCACAAGCAGATTTTACTGCAGCAAGCACCATCACCGACAGCTCAATCTGTAAACTCGCACTGCCGACCAAGGACATATCCACCTTTCCTTATGACACCGAGTCATGAGGTGTCACGCGCACATTACATGCACGCACAGTTTGCTAGAAAAGCGTACGATGTCTTCATATTCAAATGCTTTTTCGAAAATTTCCGCAGTGACGATAACAAACAAAGTTTCTTATAACAACAGAATATAATTTCTTAAACAGTCAGAAATCAAGATGTTCATTGCAGTTGTAGGTAAATTATTAATTGCATTTTCATAATGTTTGGCATCAATTACCTTTATTAAATCTATACCTCATTTAGTCATCAATAAATTGTAACTGTGTTTATGTGCCTCTGCACAATATTATGAAATAAGCATTTTTTGCCTGATGACAGGAACATATATCAGTTATTCCCGAAACGCCGCAATTGTTTTGTCATAGGAAACCTACAGTGTTCGTCCAAGCTGTAGTCATTGCATTTATTTTTATCGCTGAATACGTCTGTACGTCGCTGTTTTTTCCAGGGTTGCTGTCTTTCCGTATTTACTGTTCTTGTTGCCACTGTCTCGTCTTTCTCAGCCCCCTGTGTTCGTCTATGCTGTAATTATTTTTCTGACTAATTTCTTTCCAATGGAACTTTCCTAGCTGCCTAGGAATGTAACGTTCGATATCATCTTGTTCTGCGGGTCTTTATGTATCCATTTTTGCTGTCGATTCTTGAGTTGTTTTTTTTACGACAGCCAGTATTAATTAGCAATGGTATATGTTCATAAATTTATTTTGAATCATTCTTCCCCATTGTAAGAATAATTCAAAGGTAGGACAGGTTTAAGCTAAGACTGCTGGTTTGAATGTAACGTGAAAAGATAGGGTTTGTAGAATCCGACTGCGCATGGCCATGCTCCATGAAGCTTGCTCCGGTACAGTGGTCCTGTCACTGATGAGTGTCGCACTGTTTCCCCACGAGACAGCGCTGAAGCTCGTCTCGTCGGGTTCTGTATTCGTATGCCATTATCTTCACCGAGGACCATTTATTCGGACGTTTTACTAAGCAACCGTTACATTTTTTTGGCCAGATATCCTTCGTATTATATGCTATTTTTAAGAGTCAGGTAAAATATTTGCCTGACTAATCTCAGCGTGGACAATCACTAGGAATTATTTTCCTGGGTTTCCAAAGCCGGGTGACGCAGGTAAAATATCGTATGTATTCTCGTTTCGGAAAAACTTCTTCAATACAATCCGAAATTAGAAATTATATATATATATATGTAAGTGAGTCTTTCAGTACTCGCCAGTGATGTGTAAACATCTAACCTTAGTAACGAGCAAATTTTTGTCTCCTTACGTTGTTCATGTTACAAATAAACTTATAATACAAAGATCGGACACAAAATTTGACGTAAAATTCTTTAAAAAAAGGGGGGGGGGGTTGTCTGTAAAGTCGGTTTACGGATGATAATTTTACGTGATAACGTCATAAGGAAACATTGATGAAAAATTGCATACTTTTATGAATTGGTGTTAACTTTAAAAGATTTGTGCATTGGGAGTGCATGACTTGATGTAAGTTTTTGGTCATACGCCATTGCTAAGAACATTTTTCTGTTGAAGAAAAACTAATAAATAAAATAAATAAAAATACCCAAAAAAGACAAAAAACACACAAAATTAAGCAAATAATTGCTGTTGTCAACAAGGATATGAACACCACAAAATATTCCGAAACAGGAATATTTTGTGGTGTTAATATCCTTGTTGACAACAGCAATTATTTGCTTAATTTTGTGTGTTTTTTTGTCTTTTTTGGGTATTTTTATTTATTTATTTTATTTATTAGTTTTTCTTCAACAGAAAAAGTTCTTAGCAACGGCGTATGTCCAAAAACATCAAGTTTATGAATTGAATTGAATTATTATCACTGAATTATCATTATTTTGTATAATACAAAGAAGGAGTTAATTGAAAATTACATTTTTTTCATTGAATACTAAATAAAAACAGTTGACTTTTTATACGATCGTTTATATGATATATAATAATATTTTTTAGTCAAAATTGTAACATAACCTATTATTACTGGACTCGCCGACCGATGATACTTTTTTTTAATAATCAAAGAACAAATATATGAGGTTGTATCGCTAATCAAATTCTTAAAATGCAAGAATTAATTACCTTTTTTTGCCGCAATTGTTGTTGTAATAAACAATGGAAACCACATTAACTTTTCACTTCACTTTATAAACAGTTGACAAAACAGTTCACGTGTAGGTTGTGTGCTGCCGCTGTCTCTCTTCTACTCGGACGCATTGGCCGATGGAGTGGAAGAGAGATTGATGCGTCACGAGCCGATCGTGCCTCTCTATCGCTTGTTCCGCGCTCTCGCTTGCACGCTCGGCTCAGGCTGAACGTGACAATGAGTCATGCTTTTTCGTGCGTGCAGCCGGCGTTCATCGATTTATAAGACGTTAACACGTCCAAAAACTGATAAATAAAATAGTCGCTTTTAAAAAACTAAACAACTTTCTGGATGTGAATCACACACACCTTCTGCGTCCGCCGCTAGGATTCGCTACCTGTATTAAACGTTTCTTGCCACCATCACGCGCAGATAGCAACACGAAACGACGGAAATATTAAACTAATAGAAACGGCTCCTATGAAAGCGAAATAGACTTGAAAAAAAACCTAAACTCCGGCATTGGAGCTGATTTTTGACATGGAATATTATTGATATAGTGCCCATCTTGTTAAAATTCACTAAACTGTTAATACGTAATATAGAGTTTCCGCAAACGTTTGAAGTTATAGTTAGTAGGAGGAGCATAAGGATACTGGGACCGATGTAAACATTGAAATGTAAACACCGGCCCCAGTACCCCCATGGGCGCCGCCATCTTGTCACGTGGGCGCCGCCATCTTGTCACGTGGGGACCACCATTGTTGTTGACATCGGTTACCAGGGCGCACCACAGTCTGCTGGAGACCGCCATCTTAGTTCAGCCTTTAGTTACCGGAACGCACCACCATCGCTCCGAAGGCGGGAATTATATACAAAAAAACCTGGGCGCTGGGTGGATTCGATCCCGGGCACGCACCATCATCATGGTCAGGAGGCGAACGCCTTGACCACTAGACCACGGGACCATATGAAGTATGGGGAATAAAATAATGAACATATGCTTTAAAGAAGCTATGCTTAAAAGAAGCTATGTCTTTAAATTCCGAAAAAAAATGCTTAAATCACGAAAAAAATATATATATGTCTATAAAACCGCCCCCCACCCCCACCACTCCACAACCACCATATTGTTTAAAAAAATATGCTTAACCCGCCATGTTGTATTCGAAAATAAATAAAATACCGCTAAGTTTAAATTACGAAAAACAAATATGTCTATAAACCCACACCCACCTCCACCCAAGTATGCCTAAAAGAAACCCCCGCCATACTAGCTATGCCTAAACCGCTATGCTTAAAATACCTGCCATAATGTATGCTTAAACCGCCATGTTTAAATGACAAAAAATATGTTTAAAAGCCCCGCCACTCCACAACCGCCGCCATGTGGTATGCTTAAATAATGCAACCATACTAGCTATGCCTATAAACCCCCACCACTCCACAACCGCCATGTTGTTAAATTTCGAAAGAAAAAAAATAAGCTTAAATAATACAGTCATTCTAGCTATGTCTACCCCACCCCCACCACCAGTATGCTTAAAACAAACACCACCATAATAGCTATGACGAAATACCCGGAGCAACATAACCTCAAAAATGGCACCATACTATGTCTACTACACTCCCACCACCATGCTTAAAGGCCCCACCATATTAGCTATGACTAAAACAAACATAACCTCAAAAATCCCGCGCAGAGAGAGCGAGATGGTGCCTGCTGGAGCGTCACTCGTAAACTGCGCAATTATAATCCCCACATCATATTATAAGCATAATAATGTCTTTAAAAACAACAGTGTGTGTGCAACACGCCAAGTAAAAAGCATAGTTACTATTACGTCGAGTAAAATAAGCATAGTTAAAATATATAATATTGCGTAAACAACGTGTTAAGCATATTTAAATTTAATAATACTTTTACAGGCCAATGTGTTAAGCAATAAAAACGCTGTGCTGGAAACCTCGCTCGTGCGACCAGGAACGTGTTTACCTGCTGGGTGAGAGTGAAAGTGTTTACCACAGAGAAACAAGGTCAGGCTATCGCTGCGTACTGGAAAGGAGCAAGCACAAGGAATATACAGAGGTGGAAAAAGAAACCACCATATGTAAATTTCGAAAAATAAATAAAATTCCGCCATGATGTATGCTTAAAGCAAACACCCATCCCAAGTATGCCTAAAAGAAACCCCACGCCATTATGCTTAACCGCTATATGTAATTTCCAACCGCCATGTTTAATTTCCAGTATGCTTAAAAGCCCCACCCGCCATATTAGCTATGACTAAATAAACATAACCTCAAAACCCCGCGCAGAGAGAGCGAGATGTTGTCCGCTGGAGCGTCACTCGTAAACTGAGCAAGTATAATCCCCACATCATAATATAAGCATAATAATATCTTTTAAAATAACACTGTGTGTGGAAATGCTTTAAGTAATAAGCATAGTTAAAACATATAATATTGTGCAAACAATGTGTTAAGTAATAAGCATAGGTAAAATTTATAATATTATAAATATAGAAAATAAGCAAAGTTAAATTTTATAATATTGTACAAACATTGTGTAGTAATTAGCTCTCGGCCAATGTGTTAAGCATTAATGTACGTCGAGTACAAACACCGTGCTGGAAGCCTCGCTCGTGCGCCGGCGAGCATGAATGTATTAAGCATAGTTAGGACCCCTACAGGTAACACGAAGCGTTCAGTAATTAAAAAATAATATGTAGATGCGACACGATCGACAGAAATAAACCAAATAGTGTGAAGCGACATGTACCAGCGTAAATATAATCCCCACATCATATTATAAGCATAATAATACCTTTTAATTAATAACAGAAGCCCACTCACGAATATGCTTTAAGTAACAAGCATAGTTAAAATTTATAATATTAGGAAAACAGAAAATAAGCATAGTTAGGACCCCTACAGTTAACACGTAGCGTTAAGTAATTAAAAATAAAACGTAGATGCCGCACGATCGCCAGAAACAAATTACATATGTTACCGAGGCAATAATAAAAAAAATAATAAACTGTAGGCGCCACCCCCACTCCTAGTATGCTTAAGCGCACAAATTACGTATGTTACCGAGGTAATAATAAAAAAAATAATAAACTATAGGCGCCACCCCACTCCTAGTATGCTTAATCGCAATGTTTAATTTCGAAAATAACCAGCCATGTTTCAGTATGCTTAAAAGCCCCACCATACTAGCTAAGACTAAATGGAGTGCCACATACACACACCGCCATCTTTAATGTCAGCGAGAAACGTAACGTAAAATATGCTTGAAGTAATAAGCATAGTTAAAGTTATAATATTGTAAATACATAAAAATAAGCATAGTTAAAAAAAAACGTAGATCACCATTTAATAGTACTGTACCAGATAACATATGCCATAGCGATAGCAGGAATAAGCATAGTTATGACCCCTGCGGTTAACACGTAGCGTTCAGTAATAAAAAAACAAAATGTAGCTGCGGCACAAACGCCAGAAATAAACCATATAGGCATAGTTAAAATAAATTACGCAAAGTTAAAATAAAAACAGTTCTAACCATCCAAATAACGCTCTGCAACATGCACCAATAAGCATACATAAAAAAAAACACACCAGAACGCATCCCGCCCACCCCGGCGACTTGTAACAAATAAATATAAATAAAAGTTGTGTAGGGGAGCTGTAAGCCTGTTCGCGCACCGCAAATAAGCATACATAAAGGAAAAACTCACCGGAATGCACCCAGTCCAACACTGTGATGTGTAATTAAAAAATAAAAACGCAGACGAAAAGATATATTAAAAAATAGTAACACCTATATACGCCGTGTGGAACCGACAGCGTTTAACGATAAGTAAATTTATAAAATATATTACAAAGCGGGAGCGCACGTCTGTACTCCGTAGACGCACTCTGAAAACTGTTGACAAAGTCTCGTGCGACGGAAGAGAAAACTGTTTTTCGACCCTGGCCCGCCGCGTGCTATAGTAGCTTGCAGCAGATTTCACGGAACACGCCTAAGCGTGGAACACAATTAAAAATGTACAGCCCAGTGATACATGAAACCACCGAATGCATGTGACAAAAAAATTACCATAAATAACATAAAAAACAAACAATCAAAATACACTCACGAACGCAATACAGCGCAATGCAGATAAAACCGCAGCAGCGAAAACTCCCATGAAATAATAAAATCGCTTATTGAGACAGCATGATGCAAAGAGTAAAAATCCATATACGTAAATAGGAAAAATAAAACAATCAAAACAATCGACAGCAAAAGCAAGAAAGGTAATAAAAATACTAATTCTGTTACACATTGAGGAAATAAACAAGGACGGACCCCCAAATACCACTAGGCTAAACACAACCCATAATAAAATCACAATAAACCAAAACCAGAATTTAAAAAAAAAATCCATCTACGAGAACAATTTAATAAAAATAACACACTCTCCAACACACCAAATGGCATGGCCCGATAAATGACAACACAAATAAATAACAATAACCATAAATACCTACATCCTCAAAATATGTTATTAAGCAACCACCAAAGCCAACATAAGACCTCGCAAACGAACGGCACAACACCAGAGACAAAACACGCTATTCCCATTTGTTAAAAAAACACATACTAGTCCTTAGCGCTAGCCCAGCTAGTATACATTCATTATAGTATTTGTGTAGGCAATAAATAGGAAGTACAAAGCGATATAGCCACAAGACGTTGGTAAATATAGTAATAAAGTGTATGTATAGCCATTAAATAATATACATGCAAGTAAAACGTGTTATACCGTAAACTAAATACCTGCAGGTTTATACAGTCAAACTTTGTAGGAATATAAACATAAGTCGTTTTAACGGTCTGCGTAATACAAATGCTTATCATCAGCTCTGAGTAATTTATCTTTCATATAAGTAAACACAGCATGTTATTCTAATAAACTATGTATCATCATAGTATAAAGACCGCAATATACTGGTAACTCATTTTCAAATAGTCATACCAACATTATTAAACAAACATACAAAAAAAAACATTAAGCGTTATCCATCCTTCCATTTCGCTCATGACATAGAGTGTGGTGTTCTAAATATGGAGTGAAAGAATATTATATGAGTCATGTTGTAAATGCCTATAAGATTATTGTTCACTTCCCATCAAGGCTAGATAAAAAACAATCTCTATATAGTGGTAGAGGAATAACCAGAGACCAACTATAGTCCTCATACCAGTAAATAATAATAATTAAGGATATATCGGGGTACATATAAGAACCTATATAACTACACCCAATAAGCATAGGAAGCTCTGACGTTAATAACAAAACGTAAAATAAAAGGTTACTGGTTCAGTTTTAAATAAAAACTATATTCTACTACTACGCATTCCATTAAGCATAAGTAGGACTATAACCCCATTCCGACGAAACCTGAATAGAACACACCAGTAATGTTTGTGAAAGAACACACGAGGATAACATATTAATAACCACTTAGCCAAAATCGTTTACAGACATAGCAAACACCGCTTCGACGATGGTCCAGGACACGACAGACGCCTCGGCGGACCACTAGTAACTTCCACTTGCCGGAGGGCAGACGGTAATAACACACACGCAGCGTCCTCCGAACACAAGCCTCCAGCAGGATAAAATAATATATTAAAATATGTTTGCCTTGCAAACTATTAATTACGCCACCCATACCTTTAAACCAAGTATCGTGAACGACGAAGCCCGACACGAAATTCAAGTGACAAGGAGTAAAGAAGGAAATAATAATTACATGTGGTGTACGAATACTCAATGCCCACCAACTATGTACTACATACTAGTGCTAATCCATGTATTGCCAGACATAAAATAACCATTTTATTTCTATCTTTACATTAAAATAAATAAGTATTGAAGTAACTGAAGCGTGTACACAAACAAAACTGTATACCCCAACATATATAATCCGTTAATATTATCATAATATAGTTATCATAAATAACAAGTCAACTCGAAAAAACCAAACAACGCCTACAGGCATATTGCAACCTACATCGAAACAACCACTAGATACCCAATCCAAGACTCAAACCCAGACACTTCATAAACCCACAGAGATGGCCAGGAGAAATTACATTCCATATACTACAGATGCTGTACTAAAAAGATACATGTATACCAATGAGAACAGGTGTAACCACCATAACTGAAAGTATTATATAAAAGAAACAATACATGAATACCACAGCTTCAAAAAACACAAAACAGGAGAATGAACTAAAAGAGCAATTTCAAAAGCCTAAACTAAACAGAAAATTAGGTAAATATTGACGTATACACATGAGAGTACAATTAAGTAGAAATATATATTTAAAAAATTACATTACCTAGCATAAGAAAAACGCATTCAGAAAGACCAGACATCAATTCCCCTCGCAAAAAGTTCAATGGTACCCATAATAACATACATGTGAAATAGAAAGAGTTAGACACCGACTTTAAAGAGACAACCACTCGTTAAAGACGTGTGAAAGTTAAAGGACTAAGCTAAATTAATATAATGAAGCGTGCGACAAAAAACGTTTCCTGTACTAAATGTCACATCCCAAATAAATTAAATTCATCATCTAAAAGAAAATACTCTTTGTTCACCTAAACGAAACCAAAGTTCAAAAACACATATGGAAGAGAGATTCCGCATTATAATTAAGTATATTGAAAGGAATTGCGAACTCTAGAGATCCATGGTCTTCGCGCAAATCATTTTAATTATGTATGTTCGCACACAAGTCGAGAAAAATGGATTAGTGTAAGAAATTTGATGTTTGCTCAAGTGCTATGTAGTGACAAGAAACGATAAATACGGAATTATATATATTTAGATACCAACCATACAATTATAACAATTTAAATACGAAACATATAAAAAAATCCTCGGGTATGTCGTATATCTAGAACCATACTGTCACCAGTAGATGCCTGTACACATAATGAAGTAATAATAAAACATCCAGTGGTTACAAACAGAAATATTACAAAAATATGCACTTAACAATGACTTAGGTTATCCAGAAGCATATAGTAATAAATATACAAATAAAAAGCAAACAAAAATACAAATAATATGGAATCACCTCAAAAAAAGTAAACAAAGTTCAGACATTACAAACACAGAAAGCTGAAAAAACGCAAATAGATCAGTAAGAAGAAGCTTCAAAGACCAATTCCCTCGCGGATAAAGGATGATAATCATTACAGTAGCACACATTGTCCCACATATGTATCGAAACACAAGGTTAGATCGTAACACACACACACACACACACACGACTTCCAGGATGTTTCCACCATCATGTTTGGAACCTTTATACTTATTTTTAATCTAAATTTACATTGATTAACAACGAGAACTGTAATATATAAACAACAGCACCGATAGTAGCTAAACACAACACACTTAATAGATTATTCTCCATCACTTTCACAAACCCATCCGTGAAATAAAAAATGAAGCAGCCAAGAAAAAAGTATCGATATAAAGACCTTAAACTCTGCCGTCCACCGCAACCCAGCATGAGTTGCCAGACGTGACCTTCACAGACAAAAGGGGTTGCCAGTGCGCAACCAATATGTAATTATTGTAAAAGTCTCAATTTAAAAAAAAATCAAACATGGACGTTCATACAGGCTAGCTTTTTCATATTTTAAGGGAAAACAGGCCGGAACACAACTTGGTAACATAATATTAGCTATTCCTAAACCTTAAATACACACAATGTAAGAAATCGCACTAGCCAACTTAACACTCATATTCCACAAAATATAAGTTCACCGAGATACAATGACAAACGAATATATACATGAATGATAGATAAGTACTATACAAGACACAAAAATTCAAAACATATTTATCAAAGTACACATTCAATACTAACCCCAATGAAGCAGAAAATTCTATTACACCCCAAGCATTGTATATGAAAGTAAGCACAATTGAACTAGAAAAAAATAAATATAAAAAAAAGCTAGCGAACACAGACAAATATTCATCATAACACCATTGGGTGGAAAGAAGATAGTACCATCAATTTCATCTCTACAGCCACATGCATTAAGAAATACATATACTTTTATTAACCACACATGAATATTTTAGTGTATAATCGGTGTGTAGCAAAATTAGGAGGATAAAATTACAATGTATTTAAAAAATAAATCTAATTACAACTATTAAAAAGTATGTGCGCTAACTCACAAGTGTAAAACCATTAATGAAAACATACAAAACCTCTCTCTCTCTCTCTCTCTCTCTCTCTCTCTCTCTTTGTCTCTCTTATTCGCTCTATATACTGGTTGCGAAATTCCACGATTGATACAATTAACTTAGAGATAACCCCCACACCGATGCATTGTAACGTCAACTACATTCCGTTTTTGAGAGGGAAACGAGAGCAACTCGAGAACACTCGCAGACTCACAGCAACGTCCGCCACATTTACACACAGAACTAACCACTCATACCCACCGGATGGGATACGAACCCCGAGCAAAAGGCAAATACCTCCGCTTAAACACAATAACAAGTGATCTAAATATAGAACGATAGTGCTAACGCGAGCAAACACATTGGTTAAAAACTTTTTAGAGTAATGGAAGCAATACGCTCTTCAATTCTGTGTGTCATCTCTGGAAAATCATTACGTAGCGGCGGCAATTTTTACAACATCTTTTATAAAGAACCCTAAAGGAAAAAAAATCAAAGATAATGATGAAAACAAAAAAAAACTAGTATTTGTCGGTCGATGGTAGTGAAATAATGTTTGAATAAATATATTATTTTTTTACTATAATATGAATCCACGTATAACCATAAGTTTTTTTTTTTGAAAATTAATCAACAAATCAACATAGATTTAAATTAATTAAAATGTTGTAATAATAAATTCTTAAAATAAATTTATTTCATTTAACAAATTAACATATATGTTTCAATTAATTAAAAAAAATAGTTTAATAATACTAATTTTAAAATATATTCATTTTTTTATTATAAAATGACTGCTTTTAACCATTAGTTTTTGATAATTTTCAACAAATAAACATAAATATACAAATAAACATAAATTTAATTATTAAAAAAATTAATTCATAACAATATTCTTAAAAAATTTTTGCGTTCGCCTCCTGACCATGATGATGGTGCGTGCCCGGGATCGAATCCACCCAGCGCCCAGGTTTTTTTGTATACAATTCCCGCCTTCGGAGCGACGGTGGCGCGTTCCGGTAACTAAAGGCTGAACTAAGATGGCGGTCTCCAGCAGACTGTGGTGCGCCCTGGTAACCGATGTCAACAACAATGGTGGTCCCCACGTGACAAGATGGCGGCACCCATGGGGGTACTGGGGCCGGTGTTTACATTTCAATGTTTACATCGGTCCCAGTATCCTTATGCTCCTCCTACTATAGTTCTATGGCATTACTAAAATATTAACCTGAAACATTTTTAATCTTGCGTATTATAACACTGAGTATATATTTCTATTCCTATTTGCTTTTTCTTAAATGACTTAATTCATTCTGTAAATACTTCCTACAAACGAACCTTTAACTCATTGAGCTGATACATTATTATTAGGCTACATAATATTATATTATTAAGTTATTAAAAATAGGTATTTTTTTTCAGATACGAAGATTGATCCAAGTCAAAATTCGTCATTGAGTTTTACAAGCGTGCGCTCTGCCGCTGTACTACCAACCCTATTACGATCAGTGTAATGAAAGTTTTCCTTGATATTTAAAAAATTGTAGTTACTTTGACAATGACTATATTAGTTTACCAAATAAATTCCAGGGTAGTTCCACTATCCTAAAGTTTCAATTGGCACACCAATACGTTTGGTATGATCCCCAATGTTCACAAATTGACTATATACGGGTTAATGTTGCTACACGTGGGTCCACCAACTTGACCACCGTGGTAAATTTCCGTTCATTCAATTTCCTTTCCATTCACGAAATTACTCCTAGCAAATTGCCGTATACCGAGAGCTAAGATGTTCACACACCAAAAATCAAACTCCCAGATTCATAAATATAATTTACGGACTTATTGACGTATTTTGATGTGTTTTTATACTAGGTATCTGTATTGTAAATTTGATCGCATACAACAGTATATCACCTGAGTTGATGTTCTTAGGGATGTTGATATAAGTATGCCGTCGAGAAGGATTGTCAATGGAAAAAGGAGGGAGGGGGGGGGGAATCCTTGATGCCCAGGTCTTGGGTTGTGGGGGGGGGGGGAATCCTTGATGCCCAGGTCTTGGGTTGTGGGGGGGGGGGGGGGGAATCGGTTGAGTATCGAGATTGTTAATACAATTCGTAGGAAACCTCACAATATCAAACTTACTGTTATGGCGACGGTAAAGTTTATGAGTATTTTATGATTAGTTTTTTTGATTGTGTAGTTTAAAAAGCGGTACATTAAATAATAGGGAAAACACCGGGGGGGGGGGGGGGGGCGAAGGGACGAAATATTTGCCTCCTGGCCCATGGTTTCCTTGGTTTCTCTCGACGGCCCTGGTTGGTTTTCAGGCCCCGACTTCAGGTATCCAGCGCTCTGGGCAGGTAATCTTTAGCCGCCCCCTTCCTTTCCACGTTCCAGGTTCTCCCCCAGACATCATCATGTTTTACAAATTCCAGCTTAGTAGCTTATTTATTATCAGTTTTATAACAGCAAATTATGCAACAAAATACTAAGGTTATTTTCTTCAAAGACCCAAGCTTTTCAAAAATTTAAATTTATTAAACGGTTGTTGCAGTTTTATACGGCTATTATAACTAACGCGATAAAACATGATTATACTGTATATTGTTAAACGAGCTTAAAATCTATTTGGTTTAAGGCCTGATATATTTAAGCGCACTGCAATAGTTAGTATAAACATAAAATTTCTCCTGACTCTGTCCATGGCAGTACTCCATGGTAACAAATTTAATGTTTTACAAAAAAAAAAATAGAAACAATAAAACGAAAGAAAAAAAATTAGTTTGCTTTATGCGAAGGTTCTCAAAAGGTTTAGTTCTATTATTTTTTTTTTCGCTCCTCAAATTCTCCCACCCCCCTCGAAGACTGGCGTTCGGGGCAAATGGCCGTTTGGCCCGTTCGCAATTTCGAGGCCTGTTGCTATGTTCCTATGTGCCCTTACACCTGCGGTGGAGCAGGAGGTGTTGCGGGGGGGGGGGGGGGGAATACAGGTTGGGTAATATATCGGGTGTATCTCCGGAGCCAAGGTCGCCCGGGCCAGTCAAGAGCAACATCGCGTCCCCCCCACCCCTCCTCTTGTCGTGGGGGAAGGGGTGGGGGGAGGGGCTCGCCTGTGGTCCTGCCGGGTTACATAACAGGCGCTCGGAGGCTGGGCGCGCGTTTTCCAGCTCGACGAGTCTCGATCGCCGGCAGCCGTCACCCGGAGCTCCGTCCACACAGCGGCCATGGTAACCCTGCGGTGTCAGCTCTGTCCAGTGGCGTAGCCAGGATTTGTGTATGGGGGGTGTTAAGAAGCATGGACCCCCCCCTCCGTATTAAAGCGGGGGGTCTGGGGGTCCTCCCCCGGGAAAATTTGTATTTTAAGGTGTAAAATAGTGCTATTTTAGCAGTTTTCGGTACTTAAATTTAAATATTGTAATGGTAAAATTTTTATTAATTTTAATATGAAATTTGTTTAGTGATTAATAAGAAATTAATTAAAGATTTGGTGCTGGGGGGGGGGGAGGTTGAACCCCTAAACCCCCCTCTCCCCCCCTGGCTATACCTCTGGCTCTGTCTCCTCGTCGCTAGGACCGTGCACGTTCATGCCTTCTCGAGTGCAGCGGACAGTTAACTACACTCTCATTCCCGCTCGTTTCAGTCTTGTAGACTTGAGCCATTACGCTTCTCTGGTCCAGGATTAGGAAAATAAATATCTTTATCTTGATAACTTAAAAAAAAAAAACCGACTTGAGATTCGTCGCGAAACGTATATGGTTGGCAAACATCCTTATCTGTGATTGCGAAGCTGGCTGTTGGTTGTTTATACCGGTCAACGTGACGTTGAAAGATGTTCAATCGAAAACTTATTAAATTACTCCCATTTCTTCTTCTTCTTGTTCTTCATAAAAACTCGTGTAATGGTCTGCTGACTGGGAGTTGTGAAATCCTCGGCACCATTTGAAGGAGCATAACTGCGGAATTAGTTACAATCACAGAAAACCACTGAAATTCAATCGCTGATACAGTAAGTGGGGATTCGAACTTCCGATGATTCAGATGGAGAGTATGTTTTCTTGTTCTTCTTTTCGGAATTCTGAATCCCTACAAAACGCTCACTTCGAGGCCCACATATTTAATTTTATTAATTACTATCTGCACCCGGCCACGCGTTGCTGTCTCAATCTGGTTAAATGGGGGAAAAAAAAAAGAAAAGATAAAGCACACATTTCTAATATGTTTAATTTCACAATGCTTTTAAGCATACAATAATTTTTGTTGTTTCATTGTGCAGATATAGAGACTGTCTTATTTGCTGACTCTAGAAAACGCAACATATAATTGTTCACGTAAGAAGCAATCCGTATCTAAACCGTTTTTTCCGCAATAATTAAATCAAAGTGAAAATAAATCTAAACTTTTCAACCAGAACACAATTTTAAACAAATTATATTTGAATTGAAGAAATTAAACTATTATAAATCTATATTATTACCTATCTATATTTTTATCTATCTTTTTACCTGTCGCAGGTGTGACATATATGCGTATTCAAATGTAACGTTGTGTCAAAATCTCAAATCAATCGGTGAAGAACTTTCGGAGATTTAAGATTTTGAACGAACAAACATTAACATATTTATTTATATAAATTTTTTTGTCACAATCATTAAGGGCTATAGCACAAACTACAGCGGTGGCTCGTAGTAAAATACCTGCGAAGCCATCACACTCGGGACTATTGTGCCCACGTATTGATTTGTTGTCAGCACTATCTGCTTTGGAGCAGTTTTTACATTTCTGATTTAGAGTTCAACTGCTCCTAATGATCGTCAACTCGAGCTCAACTCGAGAGAGTCCAATACGGGTATTTACAGGTTAAATGTTTTGCTCGGTTCTGGACAAAAGTGGCTCCATAAATCGATTCCAAGTGTTCAAATCATCTGGAACACACGTAACACTTTATTCACGTTCAAAGGATACTGAAGCCCTTTCCCCTTGAAAGGTATTAGGTACTAATTAAAAATTTTGCTCGGAATTTGTTGAAGTACAGCCAATAAATTTAAATTTAACAATTGAAGTTGCAGTGACACCCCGAACTACGTAAGATTTAACTTAAAAATAGCTTATGTGCTGCAAGTGTGGGCACATGGCCAGATGTTATAATTTAGGTATATTTATGTATTTTTTAGTGATAACCCAAATGCCGACGGATAATCCTCTTAATTTTAGTGTTTATATTCAAGAGCTTCGTTTATATCTGATAAAAATTTAGGCATTATAATTAATTGAATTTGTTATATTACTTCTTTTAATTTATGCCTTTTTTATATTATGTATTTTTCAAGTTGCACTTTGTGCCCAAAATGTGATTTTCAAATTTAAATTTATTTTGGGACATTACTTGATTATGTTAGAATTTAAACACTTTTTTATTAAGAACTTTAAATAATTTTCACTTTCACGTAACGTTGCTACAAAATTTCCACTCATTTTATGCTTCAAGGAAAGATAACACATGTGGTTGATTACTTTAAAAATGATTTCTATAAGAATCGCAACATAACAATAATGAACCCCAAAATAATATTCATATTTATTACTATGTAAGCTATTTAAAATTTACGGTTTAGCAAAAACATGATGGTTTAGAGCCGTAACCTTCATTACAACCAGGCGCAATACAAGAGCGAGGCTTCCTCTTTCACCACTTCAGCTTAATTGACAAATGAAAAATTTTAAGGCATTGGTACGGATTCGACTCTTACCAAGCACCCAAACGAATGGAAAAAAATACTAATCTGGAAAGAAAACTTAAAAATTGAGACGGAAATTATGTTATGTACGAAATTCCTATTTAACACAAATATAGTAATGGGCTGAACTACTACTAGCGCCGTTAGTTCGCAGGCCGCCGCGAGCCACACTAAGCGGACGAGACACGCTAAGCCAAAGGATAGGAAGTTGCCAGACCTATCTACATGACCGTGCTTGGGGCTACCGTATCCACGAACCTTCTTTCCGAACGCATGTGGCTTTATTCTCCAGTAATTCGCTCTGGGAAAGCCAGCGACTAGCGCGAAAAGCAACATTGTGTGACTCACTCTTCAGACACGCAACGCACGTGTTATTGTTAGTTTTCCTGTGTGGCGATAAGACTAAGAAGCCTTCAATGAACTTCATTCCCGCCTGCGAGCTGAAACCAGGCTTCAGGCTGAGAAGCGAGGAGCAGGTCAATGCCCGGCCGCCATCTTGTATTTCGTGACCTTGACTTTACACCTTGAATTTTCGAAACCGCGAAACAAATTTGACACCCATTTACGTTTTGCCTTATAATTAAAAAAAAAATATTTTAATTAAAATATGTCTAATAAAACTAATTAAAACAATTTTAAGAAGAAAAACAATGGTCCGCAACCTGAGCCTCATATACAAAACGGGAAAATTTCCTTTAAAAATTTATTTTGATGTGTGAACATCTTAGGTCTCGGTATACGGCATTTGATAGGAGTAATTTCGAGAAAATGAACGGAAATGTGTTACAAATATGGCGGACCCACGTGTAGCAACATAAACCCTATAGTATACATTAAGGGACATAACAAACATGTTGGTGTGCCAAATCGAACTTTATGATAGTGAAACTACCCTGGAATCTGGAATATCTTTGGTAAACTAAAATAGTAATAGTAAAGAGTCATCACAAGTTTTAAAATACCTAAGGAAACTGGCATTAAAAAAATTATAATAGTTAATCACCGAATGGATTCCCAAGCGGTTTGGTACCACAAGGGGCGTGGTTCAAATCTCGCCACTGGAAAAAAAAAATATTAACTGAAAAAATGTTGAAACAGCTCAATAAGTTAACGGTTGGTTTGTTGTAAGTATTTACAGACTGATTTCAGGTTGTTTAAATAAAAACAAATATACAAAGATATACGTCTGACTAAAATATTTTTTTTTTGAAAATGTTTTAATTTTATATTTTTTTAGAAGTGTAACTTCTAAGGTGTGCGGGAACGTTATAGTATTAACGGTTTAGTGAATTTTAACCAGATGGGCAGTATCTCAATAAAATTCATTGTCGAAAATCAGGTACAAAACCGGGGTTTTATCGAAGCCGTTTCTAATAGTTTAAGATTTCCTGTTGTTTCGTGCTGCTAATTGCTGTCTGCGTTTGATGATGACAAGCAAAGTTTTGGGACCTAATCGGTATCTTGCTAGTGGTATGGAATCGTGCGAAAGCTGCAATAGAGTGCCTCACTCTATGAGAGGGGGGGGGGGGGGGGGGGGGGAGCTGCAGGATTAATAGACTCCATATTCGTCTGTAATTCCTTTAAGTTGTATTAGGGGCATTTATTGTTGCGTTTCGCTTAATGAAATATTAAAAACGAAAAAAAATATTTTTAAATAAAAAGTATGTAATCTTTGGCTGAATTTATTTTATATTTAAGTAAGTTTAAATAGTGTTGTGACTTATAGCAGTATGTTTTGGTATGTCCGGCGCCAGGCTTCAGGCTGTGGTGCCTGTGGTGCCGAACACCATCTTGGATTGTGACGTCACGGCGGCCATCTTGGATGACCGTGACCGTGACCTTCGACCTTGACTTTGACCCCGGAGGCCATTTTGTTTTCCGCAATTTTGAATTATGACGTCACCGTTGCAATGTCCCTTACGGCCGCCATCTTGAAAATATTTATTTATTATCCGATTTTAATGAAAACAATTTTAAAATTTATAAATAAATTCAATTAATGAAATTTTAATTAAAATATTTAAAAAATCATACATTTAAGACATGGAACTTGGAGTCCTCGGTTCGAACTCGGTGAGGGCAAAAAAAATAAAAATTGCGACCGATCCTATTCTCATGGTGGCTACAGGCAGACTGAACACCCACCAATCTAGGTCAATAAATACAAATATCCAAGATGGTGGCCATAATGGCTTATAGGATGATGGTTTATTTGGAAACTATGCTTATTTTAGGACTTTGATCATTATTTATTCAAATTGATATTTTTTTTACATAAAATTAAGATGTTTTGCATCGCCCAGGGATCGAACCAAGAACAGGATTCGTCGAATCAATAAGTATATTAATTGCAAATTTATTTAATGAATTTTTTATTTTTTTTTTCAGAATTTCTAGCTAAATAATTACACGATTCCAATATGTCACCGAAATTTCAGGATGGCGTGCACATCAGTAATAATAAATTATTACTGCACTCTAGCGGGTTAATATAAAACTAGCACGATGGTAATGATGGTAATGATGGTAACACGAGTACACACACAAGATGGTGTCCTCCAGCAGACGAAAACAAGATGGTGGCAATGTCCTCTAGCAGGTGGTAGCTCCTGGTAGCATGTACTGAACATAAAATGTCGGATCCATGATGGACATCAAATTTAAAGTCAAATTTAAAGGTCAAGTTCAAAGTTCAAGGTCAAGGTCAATGTTCAAGGTGAAGGTCAAATTTCAAGTTCCAGGTCAAAGTTCAGGGTTCAAGGTCAAAGTTCAAGGTCGAGGTCAAGGTAGGTGGCTTCTGTGGAGAAAGGATCTGTCGTTTATTTATTTTTTGCTCTTACCAGTTTCGAACCAAGAACGGGAATCGATTTAATCAATCAGTATTCTAATAAGTTAATTTTTTGGTAAATTTTGATCTTTTTTCATTAAAAACGGGTAATAAATAAAGATTTTCAAGATGGCGCCTTTAACGATAATTATTGATACAAGTGGTGACAATTCAAAATGACGCGTGTGGTGTAAAACATTTTTATTATATTTTATTGAGAATTTTTAAATATATTAATAAATTACAGGTTTACTCTCGCCGGGAATCTAACCGAGAACCGAAATCGATTAAGTAACTAAACATTTGAAGTAGACAGTTAAAAAAAATTTGGAATTTTTTTGGAATTACTAGCTTTAAAATTACAGATTTTCAAGATGGCGGCCGTAACGAAACATGCAACATTAATACGATCCAAATTGGCGGTCGTAACATAAAGTGTAACGATGACATCGTACTCAACCTAGATGGCGGGCGTAACGAAACATGCAACATTTTTATAATCCAAGATGGCGACCATAATGATGTGTGCAACAATGATTTTTAAGTAACATTTTATTAAATTTTTATTATTTAATTCGTATAATTAATTTTTTTAATGATTTAAAATTTTTTCCCGATTTTCTCGCATTAAAATTACGGATTTTTAAGATGGCAGACATGATGTCATACTAGGTGACGATATATGTACTTTGAGATAGAGGTGGGTTGTTACAGCAATTTTCGGTATCTGTTCCAACCAGTTACTGATACAGTAATGTCCTGGTTTCAAGTAGCTGATACTTCTGTATCAGCTAAGCAGTAGCGGTCCCAGAAGACAACAAGGTATCAGAATTCTCGTTACAGGTAACACATCCTCCGTGCCGTCATCACCAGCGTAAAAAGGTATCGGTTTTCTCTTTTCACGTTCTTCGTAAAAGGTATTAGTTTTCTCATTCTACATTCTTCGTAGTCGTAAAAAGGTATCAGTTTTCTCATTCTACATTCTTCGTAGTCGAAAAAAGGTATCGGTGTTCTCTTTCCACGCCTTTCGTAATCGGAGTCTTCAATCTTTGCAAGGAGCACGCACTGCGCACTGAGCGTACTTTGATGAGAAGCCTAAGATGTACATCAAGCTCTGTCCCTGCCCGAACACGCCCGAATATTCACCTTCGGCCAACCTCGGGATTTGTTTTATTTTTGCGCAGGAAAAATGAATTCAAATATTAAAAGTGGTCGGTTAGGTTAGCTACATTAAAACACTTTAGAACACTATGGACGGTTACTGTAGGGCCGCGACGTCTTGGCGTGTCGTTTTGCGGGGAAGCGGGGAAGAGTAAATGAGAGGGGAAGCAGCTGCGCGCGCACATCAGCAGCTATGCGGTTCATAGCAAAAACATCAGGCGCCACGCTATCAGTTTGAAGTGAATAATGGAGCCCGACGCAGGACATTCAAGATACAATAAAGTAATACATAGTGGGGAGAGGGGAATTATAAGTAGTGTAATCCAGTGTTGTGATGAAGAATCTGCCAACAAATGTCTGCTAGTACCTCTTGCAAAAGCAACCGAAAGAGCTGCGCGATACACAGGTGTAAGCCAAAGATCAGTTTCGCGCATCCGAAAACACAACAGAGAGACGCCAAATAAAAAACAAACAACAACATTATAAGTTTTTCAACGCATTCCCCGTAATTTCACCCGCGGTTTGTTTGTTTTGCATTTGGCAATTTTCCAAACTTTCTGCACCGCTTGTTAGAATATTTGTTAGCTACAAGTGTAGCCGATATTGCTACACATTATATTGCATTATATTACATGATATATTACATTACATGGTACATTATACATACATATACATTATATATTGCATTATATATTTTATTATATATATGATTTTATTATAAATATTAATGTATATTATATTAATACATTATTTATTTACAATTTATATGTTTATATTTACATATATATAACACTCCTTTATTTGACCGTGAAACAGCCTCTCATGTTTAATTATTAATTTCAAGCCAAAAAAACTGGGAAACATTTGTTGTCAGTTGATGACTTTGATGGAAGAGTGATCAGAGACACTAGCTACGAATTTTATGCAGTAAAAAAAGTGGTTCCACAACAAGGAAACTACTGCCAGTTTTGAAAGAAAAAATCGGATGGAGTTGGGGAAAGACATCACTGCGTAAAATACTCAAAGAAATGGGTTTTGTGTGGAGAAGAAGCCAAAATAAGCGAATGCTTCTTCTCGAAAGATCTGACGTTGTTGCTTGGCGATCACGGTACCTGACTCAGATGAAACAGTGCAGGGAGGCTGGGAAGAAGATATTTGACATGGATGAATCCTGTGTTGACACTAATTTAACCTTTCAGAAATGTTGGCAAAAGAAAGGTGACGTTGAAGGTGTAGGTAATGGCAACAGGAAATGCTGCGCACAGACTGATAGTTGTAAGCGTTAGTTCTAGGCAGAGCTTCCTTCCCGGAGCCTCTCTTGTTTATAAAGCAAGCACAACAACAGGAGACTATAAAATACGCGAGGATGGTTTGTTATAAATATGGTTTTTGGCCCCCTCGAAATGACTAAAATGGTTCTTTCAGAGTGCTGTTATGGAAAAATTACCAACCCGTGTGCATAAAAGTGGTAAGGTTCTTGAAGTGCGTAAAAGTGTCATGTCGATCGTCTTCACATTTCAGCCAAACCAAATGGAAAAGAAAGCATCAGCGAGGGAGTTACATGCAAGTCTTAATTAATTGTGTTTCCTACAGCAACCCACAATTACAAATTTAGTTCTTAACTTTAAAGAATTGAATAGCTATGTTTAACTATGTTTAACTAAGCTGCCCAGTCGAGCAAATGGTGCACTACCTTTAAATAATAAATTACCGTAAAGCATTATCGCATCTTTGTATCATTAAGATCTGCGCTGTGTTGCACCGTACGTGAGATTGTTCTCAACCAATGTTTTCGGAACGGCATGAAGACTTCCAGGCTGTTGTTATCTGCGGAGCAGACAAGGAGGGACGTGTCGATTACAAGGTCGCTGAGCTCTAGGGAGTCGACCCGCCAAGACGTCGCGGCCCTACTATAGTTAGCTTAGTATAGCTACATTAAAATAAACAGAGAAATATAAATATATATAAATAAATTTGAGGTTGGCCGAAGGTGAATATTCGGGCGTGTTCGGGCAGGGACAGAACTTGTTGTACATCTTAGGCTTCACCTCCCCTACATTCTTTCCCTTCTTTATACCTTATTCGTCGTGCCGCTCCCTCCCCTTTCTAAGCTCCGCCCAAGAGACCGTCATCTGCGATCGGGTTCTGCGTTGGGTTCTGTGCACATTGGCCGTGGTGTTGTTCCAGGTGAATTCTAAACGGATACTAAAGTACTTGATACTTGAATAGTGTACTCGTTTACAGTACTTGATACAGGCGTGTATCAGTTACAAAGTAACATTGATACTCTGCAACCAACCTCTACTTTGGCATAAGTGGTGGGGGGAGTCAGTCTGCCAGCGGCTTCCTTGGAGGAAGGATTGGTCTTCATTTTTTTTTGTCCCTCACTGGGTTCGAACCGAGGACTCCGAGCACCATGTTGTAAAAGTATGTTTTTAAATTTTTTTTATGAAAATTTTATTAATTGAATTTTTTAAATTAAAATTTTTTTTAAAATTTTAATTGGATAATAAATAAAGATTTTCAAGATGGCGGGCGTAACGGAAATTGCAATGGTGACGTAATAATCCTAGATGACAGTGGCTTATCGGAGGCTGTAGACATGGATGCTTAAGCCTCTTTAAGGATTTTGAGTTCTTTCTAAGGCAAAAGACTTTTGAGGTTTTTCGAAATCCTAAATTTTGAATTTATGAGGAAGAAAACAAGAAATTTTTCCTCAAAACGTTAATTTTTGAGTCATTTTGAATCATTTTTGAGGAATTTTGAGGAATTTTTGAGTCCAAAATGACCGCCGTGACGGTACTAATTCAAGATGGCGGAAAAACACCACCATCACAGCCTGGCGCCTGTGCTAGTACGCCCATTTACATACTACTTTGATTTTTGATATTTTAGTTGCCAAAATGCAACAAGTTGTCTTAGTATTAAAAAGCAATAATCAAGTAATTTTGCCTTGTTTGGCTAGTTTAGGTATTTAGTAGTATAAAATAAAACATGATGTAAAGTATTTTGAGTCTGATTTAATGTAGGTTATTGATTAAATAATCATAAAATTACAATGATTAATCTACTCATCGAGGAAATTCACAGTAATAGTTGTACCATTTAACATTAACATTTCAAAACACCACCACAAAACTCTTTATAAATATCACGAAATTATTAGACTATTTTGAGATATTGTTTTAAAGAAACAAGCATACATTCTTTATGATTATATAGGTACCCATCATAACTTTCAATCTAAGTGAATGAAAACAAGCTAGCTTTTTCATTTAACGTGTGTTAATCTAATATATAAAATTCTCGTGTCACAGTTTTCGTTGCCATACTCCTCCGAAACGGCTTGACCGATTTTGATGAAATTTTTTGTGCTTATCCGGTATCTATGAGAATCGGCCAACATCTATTTTTCATCCCCCTAAATGTTAGGGGTAGTCCACCCCTAAATTTTTTTTTTATTTCCAGTTTTTGGTAGGAAATCACCATGGCAACGGCTGTTGCTTTGTTGATGCTTCATTCGTCTCTATGGCAACGGCTATTTCATTGTTAGTGCAGTCCTCATCACCGTTGAAATTTTGCAAGTACTTTAAATATCAAAAATTGCCCTTTTTTTTCAAGTATATATATTTTACAGACTTGAAACTTCACAGTAATGTTCCTTATGTTACGCACGATGACATTTTCCGAAAATTGGATCCCATGGGTGGTTAAAACCAGTCAACAGTGGGTACTTTGTCTGTATGAGAACAGGATTTTGCATTTTTCATGCCTTCTGCGTCTACATGGCAACGGGCATCGCGCGGCAGTGGCGTACCCACAAGGAGGGGCATGTATAATGAGCGGCGCAAGAGTGATCTGCCTGTAGACTGCCGTAGCGAAGTACGGGTACATCAGTTGTACGTTGCGTGCACGAGTCGGGAAACCATCGGTGCTATTAATTTTCTCTTCCGGTACATTATACAGCATTGTAATAAATTTTCACTGAATTTTTTTTATTTACCATTACTGTAAATGGGAGATGTGGCTTAATTTTTTTCCATTAGTATAGCCGTGCGAAGCCGGGTCGGGTAGCTAGTTTCCTATAAATTTTTCGTTTATCCATGAATAATTTATTGACATTTTTTTCCTAACAAACTCAAATGTATCAATTAGAGAGTTTTTACTTTATTTTACTTGCCTAACAAATAACTAACAAAAGTTATAACAAAAAGTACTAACACACGTTTACTTCAAATTCAATTTCTATTTTGCAATGATCAGTAAAATAAGCAATTTTTCCAGCGAACGGATTCCAACCATGTCAATATATTGTTTACTTCACGTTCATTACCACTTGCCTTGCCACTGCGCTATAGCTATAGGTTCTGCAAGTGACGTCAAATGAACAGTTGAATGATTCTTACGCATGGAAAGGACTGTGCAGTGTAGTATAAAACCAGACATTCTTAGAATAATGAAATGCTTTTTCGCTGGAAAATGAAACTCTTATTTAGGCCTGTATACACTTCATTCTTGTCTATTATAACGAACGTGTGTGATTCATCTGGACTATAAAACTGTGTATTTTAAGATATTCCCCTCACTTTAAAGAGTAAACTGAAACTACATATGTTATTAAATTTCCTGGTTGAAATTTTATTTTGGAATGAAAAATTTTCCCAGTTAAAAAAAAAAAAAAAATAGGAAAAAAATGGCCAAAAAATTGGGTTATATTGTTCGTTGGCATTAACGGAGCGAACTTACACACATCACGACTTTTGTTGTTCTACAATCGTGTTTGAGAAGCCATAGCAAATACAGGTGCTATTGCGTAGACTACTTTATTTCATATTATTATTTTAGTTATTCTCGTCTCATTTTAATTTTAAAAATTCCCGAGATACTGGAGAGGCCTTCTAGCACAGATAAGTGGCTATCGGTGAGAAAACCTGCTCAAACGCCTTTCTCAGCATATATTGAAGGAACCCAAGAGTTTCCAGCCAGTTTGGATGCGATTAGTATTCACATGAGATGTTCACATAATTTGTGCATTATATTTCATGCCGAACAGCTCACCTTGTCTGGGCGCGCGCTGCTGGCATACAAATTGACTGAACGATAACCAAAACACAGGCCTCGACAGACTCGGCACTGCACGTGGGTGGTATAATCCATTGCAGAGCCCGGTTGCACCCCGAATAAACACTACACGTGGGTGGTAGAATCCATTGCAGAACCCAGTTGCACCCCGAATAAACACTGCACGTGGGTGGTAGAATCCATTGCAGAGCCCGGTTGCACCCCGAATAAACACTACACGTGGGTGGTAGAATACATTGCAGAACCCGGTTGCACCCCGAATAAACACTGCACGTGGGTGGTAGAATCCATTGCAGAACCAGTTTGCACCCCGAATAAACACTATATGGAGTGGTAGAATCCATTGCAGAACCTGGTTGCACCGTGAATAAAGTTGAAATGGCTCCTCGAGAACACCACAACTAACATTTCAAATAACACTAAACAATATAAGGGCACACGTTTAAAAAATATTTCACAAAAGCTGGTACAAACAAATATTCGGTGCTACAAAGGCTAAAGATATTATCTTTCAAACATTTATACGTAGGGGCATCATGTATTTTTCGCGAAAAGATTTCGAGAATAGCTTCTGCACTGTCCGTACTTCGTGATTGGTTGAGTTTTTTTTAAAGGTATTGTCAGCGCACCAATAATAATAATTCAGCGCGAGAGCACAGCGTCGTGAATGGCCCGGCCAAATAAGGCGATGGCTTCTCTGGCAGACGGCCGCTAAATAACAAGGCGCTGGCATACCAAATTGCTGTCTAATGGGCGTTCAGATTGAAAATGTTTTATAGAATCAGACGGGGAGCTCAGTTTGTTGCAATTAAATTTAGTTAAACGTATACTGTTATCGTGAAACGTTGATTAAGTGGCTTGGTCACATCCTAAACCATAAAAAAATCTTTTTATATACAAAGTCCGCTTAAATTCCTGCTCTTATATATGGCTTTAGGGAATATGCACCCAAAAGAGAACACAAGAATAAGCACATGCCGGAATTTTAAGCTTTTCTGTGGTTTATTACTGGTTTTCTATTTTAAAAATAAACAAAGAGGGACATAATTACATTTTAATAATTTTTTTGTTGAATATTTTAGGCTTACTACCTGAAAACCATTAAAGCTACGAAAATATTACCGCTATTCTCTTTGAATATACTCAGATTAAATTTTTGCATTAAAAAAGATAAACAACTATACATTTTACTAACTAAACTCGACCATCTAGCCTTATTATTGCGTATTAAACTTGAACTTGTAATATCCTGCAATAAGTGAACATACCGTGGCCCCGCGAATAACGACCCTTCTCTTTCCATTGGCCCGAGCCAGCTCGAGAAGCCTCCGAGTTGTGTGACCAGGCCAATCACATTCCGGCCACCCCGGCCTTGGACAGCTGTGGAAAGAGTCAGCCTATCATGGAGCCTGATATTGCGGGCCATGTCTTGCGTGCTCCATGTCTGAATGGAAGGTGCTGCTCGGAACTGACAGGAGACCCAAACGACAGACGGAACTCTGCAGTGCCGACTCGACACGGCCCGGTTACAAATGAACTGTTATATAAAAAATAAACACGCGTGTGTGTATCTGGATATCGCTCAGTAAACACTTTATGGTCAACATTTATTTTGAACGGGTGTAGCAAAGGGATGCCTCGACCAAGGAAAATTTTCCAACCTCATTGAGCCCGCCCCACTGATAAGTAATTTCTTCCCCTATTGGCTCGCTTCACGTTTGACCCGCCTTTTCCCCCTTATAATAGTTATTGATAAGGTGTAAAATACTGTCGTTAAATATTTCCTCACAAAATCACTGCCCGTATTTTTAGTAGCGCCGGCCTGCAACGCACACGGGAGCAGCAGACGGGACCCAGGCGGCTGCGATGTTGCCATGTGAGTGTTGATGCGCTCTGCTGAGTGACGCGAAGACGCAACGAATTCCGATAATTAATCGAATTTAAAAAGGGTGACGGTGAGAGTGCATCCTTTTGTAAAGTATAGCGCAGAGCCGTCTCACGTTCTGCCGATTGGCACGCCTGCTCCTCATCCATCATTCTGACCCCACGCCGTCGTCGGCCAACCAAGCCTCTTCGACATAACGAAGCTAATTACCGATTTCCATCATCCCTCCCGTCGGCTACGACCGCATTCCGCAAGGACAGCCGAAAATAGTTGACTAGCCTGCAGCCTGGGAGACCGGGCCGGTCCTGGAACCACAACACAGTAGACCGGGAGTAACCGCTGCCCATCGGGAGGATTACGACAGACCTGCGCCCTCCTATCACCTGCACACTGCATGAAGTGAGCGTGAAATGACTGTGGGTTATACCTATTTCTTTGATGTTTGGATGTTTGGTTTGCGAGTGTCTTGGCGTGACCTAGCATGGACTTCTTGCGTACAAGAACAAAACCCCTGCCAATTTTGACGGTCATTTGCCAAACACAATTCGAAGCACAGATTGTATGAAGAACTCTTAATGATTGCTTAAATATAAGAGATGTGCTACAATTTACAATTCAAATCTATCGCAATTTGTTTTATTAGAGTAATTAGACATTATTTCTACTTAGCTAACTTCTCACGTAATTATTTATATAAAAAAATTACACCTCGCATGCTTATGCAGGCCTAACTTTTTCCAACGTCTTTTTCGTTTGCATATAATCCCAAATATAATACATTTTAAAACATTACAGTTCAAATTTCAGGTTCGCCAAAGCAATACGTGTGGAACACCATATATATTTACGATCTAGAAGGAAGTTCAAACAAGTAAAAATTGCAATGAAGTAGTTAAAAGTTATTTATAATTCAGTATCTTCACACGAAGTATGCTGAGGCCTTGACGGGAACGCGAGCACACACGTGCAAGTCATTTCTGACGCTTCCAGGTAGAAAACTACGTTCTGAAAGCCTTACTTGCAGTTTTCTTCAGTCCCTCGGCGAGGTGTTTAGAAATGAAGCAATTATTCGTCTTCACAAGATATGGACTCGAATTGCTGATTGCAGGTATTCATACTAGTTGGCGTGGACGTAAATCCCGGGAGGGGGGTTATCCCCACCACTGAAGTTAAGAAGCCCCTCGCTCAGGGGGCCCACTTGTGCTTGCAAGATCGTGACTGTGAAATGGGTTTGATAAACATAACCGTCAAAACTATGTTTTATGGAAAACTTTCGTTATGTTTTACATGTGTTCTGCATATTGCAGGCATGCAGGCCAGAATACGGGCAGTATACAACATACAAGCACCCATACAGCGATGACTCGGGTCGGTTAGAACCCACGCGCAGAACTCATGGGCCGCGCGGATCCTACTGGGAATTTCCACGGACTCCCTTGAGTATAATACCGATTTTTTTGCTTCAATACAATTTCTTGGACAAACGCCATTGCAGTTTTGCACTGTTCGTCGTGGGAAAAAAATTTCAAGAACGCAAATTAAGAAATAAAATTGAAAACATAAACCCGCAGAGAACAAGCCTAAATCAGCTGTGTCAAAAAGATAAACCCAAAGATACCAAAATGTATTATAGACAGCACAGCCGAACACATTCAGACTTACACATCAGACAGCACAATAATTCCGCAGAAGGGATTTAGTCATGAAGAAATATAATAACAGCACAGACGAACACAGTTGGCTAACAATGACGATACAGTTTCGACTTTAACAGTAAATGGAGGCAGACAGAAAAACCTGTCTGATATTTAAGTTTGGCTATGTTCGTCTGTGCTGTCGTAGTTGTGTTGGCCATAATACCTGTTTAGTTACCTCTTAGAGTTTATCTGTTTGACAAAGCAGATTTAGGCTTATTCTCTGTGGGTTTATTTTTTTCATTTTTATTTCTTAATTTGCGTTCTTGAATTTTTTTCCCCCATGACAAACAGTTCAAAACTGCAATGGCGTACGTCCAAGAATTTGTGATGAACCAAAATTGCCCATTGCATGAATCGTTTAAAGAAAATGCATAATTGCGCCCCTGGCCTGGAGTGCAGTAGGTACACGACAGTGCAGCGGAGCACAGGAATGTGACACCAAGCATTTGAAGAAATAATTAACCAATAGGGACTAGCTTTAAAGCCGAACACTTGCGGGCAGTCACGCCGGTTCTCCTTGGAGGCAGAGCGGGTTGCGGCGTGGACCAGACGGCTGGAATGAGGTTCGCCTTCAGACAACAGGTCCCTGTTTATGAAAGGGCTTCAACCGACCGCGAAGAACAGGATATACAGGCGTTATTTAGGATCCCGCCTTGCCAGGGGTGTATTTGTGTCGGTGGGTGGGATGATAAGTGCTATGCTCGCTGGTGCTTCTAGCGCGGCGTCGCCTCTAAGGGCAAGGCTCTGACCTGGCGAGCAGTCTTCTCGTCATGCGCATGGTAACTATGAGATCTGATTGCGAGCAGTAGCCGTGACGTTATGTGATGGAAAATTATGATAAAACTGTATATCAAGTCCCTTGAGTGCTTTCAAGAATCTGTAGTGGGTGTTGCATGCCCAAAAATGATTAAGAAAATATGCGTTGAAGCCATTTTTACTCTCTTATAAAAAAAAATTACAACGAAATATGGAAACTCATCCGCCGTTAGCGTAGTCGTGAAAAGACGCCACTTGGTTAATTTGAGCAGTGTTATAATTCCATGGTGTTTTCTGAAGCTCTGCACACCGTATGTGCGCCCAGGTAGGCGTGGCACGTGATGGTGGGACCCTTAAGACCCCAGCCCACCCGGGCACACACACAGTGTGCAGAGCTTCAGGAAAAACAACACGATTTCAAAACTTTTGATTTCGGATTAAGTTTTTTAACTGTATTTTTAGAAGAGTTAAAATGGCTAAAACGCATGATTTCAGAGTAATTTTTAAGCGTAAAACAACCAGTCCAGATTCTTGAAAGCACTAGAGGGACTTGCATTACACCTTTATCTTCATTTCTCGGCCATATAATGTTACGATCACCGCTCAAATTTCACAGTTATCGTGTGAGTACGAGAAGACTTCACGCCAGTTCAGAGCCTTGCGCTTAGAGGTTATACCGCGCTATAAATACCAGCGAGCGTCGCGCTTATCATCCCGCCTCACTACATTCACCCCTGACGAGGCGGGACCCTTAATGGCGAAGCTCTTGGCAACGAAGTCACCTCGCCAGTGACAAACAGCCGTAATTACGGTTTTTCAACGTGCATTTTATATTGAAAAATAATAAATAATGCTTGTTTTGTTGTTTTATTTAGTTAACTTGCTGAAGTGCCCGGCATGCTCGGGCTAAACACATCACAATATAAGTAAAATCACTACCGAGTTTCTAGTCTGTAGGACATACACTTGAAAAACAGGATATTTTGATACTTAAGTTCCATTGATTGCACAATCTCGGTGCATCAAGGCTACGCATCAGAAAAGCCGGGACGCCAATCTTCAGCTTAATTTTGTGGGAAGGCAGGTAACCCCTAGGCAAGACGTGACGGACGCACCAACCGGAAGCGCGTTACGAATTCAAGGCAAAGCCATCTATTGACGAAGTTATGAATTAAACTGTTTTTAGCGCCTTTAGTTCGCTATCAGCCGCGCGAGCTTCACTAAGCGGATAGGTTTAGCCAAGGAGAAGGATATGGAGTTGCCATTCCTTACTATATGACCGTGTGGCGGACATAGAGAAATGACACAAACTCAATGTTTGTGTGTCTCTGACCTACCTCCTATGAATTTCTATTATAAAACGTAATGGATCCATTTTTCACTCCCTAAGGGATGGAATTTCATGATTATATGTAGTCAATGTCACTCTCCGACCCATAAAATATCTATATGCAAAAATCATGTCGATCCGTTGCTCCGTTGTTGCGTGAAAGGACAAACACACAAACACATTTTCGCATTTATAATATTAGTATGGATGCATGTTTGTTCCTACACGATGATTTTTTTAAAAGTTTTTTTTTAAATATTATCAATATTTTCATAAAACATAAACCTATGCAACGAATGAGTCCTTATTTTCCTGAAGATACACCATAACAGGATAGGTTAATAAACTATTTTAGTTGCGGAAATAAGTAGTATTTTTCTACTTCAAGAATTAACCAAAATATTATTTTTGTGAGCGTAAAAAATAAACTTGAACATATTCTATGATCGGAGGTTGTAAATATTTTATTAAATCATTGTATGTTACATTTGAAAATTTCAAGCAAATAAATAAATTAAAAAATAATAATTTTAATATGACCATTCAACTCAAAAGAGATAAAAAATCATTAAATCCAAAGTTTTCTTCATTCGAAATTTTTTACAGACATAAAGTAATATGCATGTAAATTATTTTTATTTCTTAGTTTTTCGTCCTATAAGCCAATGACAATGAGTGAGGTCTTAATAACTCGGTATTTCCAAGATGGATGCCGTCCACCTTGAACGGCATTATGTATGTAAACCATCTACCATAAAATGAATGTATAAAACAAGATGTTATTGCTATAAATAATAAGCCTATTTTCCGCAAAACCTCAGCATTTTTAAATCTCGACTCGTTTAGTTGCAACGCGGATTGTCCTAAACATGCATTCCCGTCATTCGTCCTGAAACCAGGACAAATGAACATAATAGAAATGTTATTGCGACACACGTGTTTACATATTATGTCGAGAGATTATAAAGCATTAAAACTGGAAAATTTTGAACTAAGATTTCGTTTGAAGCGTGCACTGAGAATGTAGTAGTTTATGTCTTAACGAAAAATCGGATTTGACGTCTTTTTTTAATCCAACTGTAATTTGCTGGATGGACGTCTGGGCAACATTACCTCAGGCGTGATCTCGCTGATCGCCCCGCTTGCGCGCCGTCGCCGTCACATCGCGGCAGTCGGGGTCGTGGGTTCGATCCCGGGACCCCGACATGAGTCTGTGCCCGCTGTGAGCTTCTGCGCCGCCTCGGCCCGTGTTCGAACCGACAGCAAGAGGTTGCCGCTGTCCTGAGATGTGTTCGCCAGGGCACAACTACAGCGCCAATATAGGTATATATTCAATGACAGCGCTCCACAGACGTGGCATCCCAGAAGCCAAGGACGAAATTACTTCTGAAGTGAAATTTTGGTTTTTTTTTTTTAATCTTAAATACTTATCAAAGATAGATGTATGGTTATAATATCTTAGTCCGGCTCTAATGTCTTGTTTAAGTTTAGCAGCTAGATATTACGTAAAATACGATCAATATCGGTATATCACTGAGCTGTTTTATGTTGCATAATATTTTGATGTCCTAGCTAAATTTTTTAATATAAAATTATGACATGATGTAAGTTTTTGGACATACGCCATTGCTAATGGCATAGCAATGGCGTATGTCCAAAAACTTACATCAAGTCATGCACTCCCATTGCACAAATATTCCAAAGATAATATAAAATTATGAAGCAGCAAAGGGTAATCGTATGGCTTAAAAAGAGTATTTCCTCTTTAACATTTTTAAAAATTTTTCTCTGAGGGAGCTTCACCGATCCACCAGTTTTACTAGGGTTCTGAGGAGGGGGTGGTAAATTCCAGTCTCTAGGTGCCACGCACCTTTCCCCTTCACCAGAGATGTAAATCAAATACCCGCCCCTGGTCCTGAAAAACGATGGAAGTGAAGCAGCGCTATTTTCTGAGGAACTCGCGGGTTCTGTTTTCACCGTATCGAGGAGTAGTTTTGCTCTTCGTTCGAGGAGTTGGACCACGGTGCCGTCCAACCAGTACTTAAAGGCACGGAGTTGCGGTAATACATGTGCAACTTTGGCTGCAATTTCTGAAGTTATACTTCTTTAGGTGCGTTATGAAAAAAAGAGGAGCGCGCACCATGCAACGAAATTTTCACAGGATGAAAAAAGGCTACTCACAAAAAAGGCTACATTCAAATAAACATTATAGACCTACATGTGCTTTTAAATATTATACTTTAGTTATAGATATTGAATACTGGACCATATCATAAAAAAATATTTTTTATTGTGAATATTAGCGATATAAAATGTGTTTATAAACTTTATTAAGTGTACTTATATAAGTGAAGTTATGTTCCCGTATGTATACTATATTAGCAATATTAATTATAATTATTTAAAAAAAATAAAAAAATGGAATACATATTCAGCATATTTATTATTCATATCATTCTAATCCGATTATTTTATTTATATATATATATTAGTTATTTGCATGTAAAATTAAAGTTAGTTTGTTATTACTCCAAGTAAGTATAACTTCTAAGGCGCGTTTTTAAATTTAAATTTAAATTTAATTTAATTTGATTGAGGCGGCCGTGCTCAAAGCACACACACACACACACGCACGCGCACGCGCAGTAAACAATACCAGATAACTCATATCAAGATCTCGCTGTCCGAGTCATGTCTGCGTCACAGCTGTTCATTGAGAAAGAAACTGTTTCATCATGGTGTTATAACATGATAATTCCTGAATGTAAAAATAAATTCAATCCATGTTTCGTGATGGAGAATACGGTATAGGTACATCTGAAGTCAGTATTTTGGCCTGAATATAACTGAATCTCTTTGGTACAAGAGTAGTCAAATGTCCTGAAAAAAAAATAATTTCGTATAAGAGTAGTTTTGCCTAAAACTACACTTGAATTGAAAACCGCCTTGCCTAAAAGGATTAAATATATTTTGTCTAAAATTTATTTGGCTCGAAATCATACAGCAGTCCTTCAGCAAGAAAATAACTGAAAGATAACATTTTCACAATATTATGTTTCAAAGCCTTAATAATAATTTTTTATCCGCTTCGTTAGTTTTTATGTTACAAAATAATCACGTGTCTTATTTAATATACCAGTTATTTCAAGTGGGAAGTAAATAACAGTAGAGTCAAAACTATAATGCTACAATGTGTGATCGTCATATGCGAACATATTTGAAGTTACGTAACCTTGCCTACGCTGTGTGTGTGTGTGTGTGTGTGTGTGTGTGAGGTTAACTAGTCTCTAAACTGTGTCTGTTGCCTTTTTGCCACTTATTGTATAACGCTGTATCATTACGCAACACCTAGGCTGGGCCTGTGATTGGTTACGCAACAAACTCTAGTGAGAGAGGTTCTGTGTTAAGGCCCCCACACACGATTAGTCCGAACTGTCAGATCCGCTGCATTAACAAAAGGTATGTAAATGTTCTGTTGAAATTATAATTTTTGTACTTTTCGGTTTAATACATACGTCATTTAACACATACGTCATTGCAGTTTTGCACTGTTCGTCATGAAAAAAAGGTAATTATGAAATAAAAAAATTAAAATGCAATTATATTAATAATTGCATTTTAATATATAGCTTTGCTCTATGCGGATGATCTAAAAATATATAGTACCATTAGAACACCAAGTTATTGTTTATTGTTGCAAGAAGATATAAATAATGTAACTAAGTGGTGTCAAACTAACGGAATGAAATTAAATCTTAAGAAGATTAAAATAATATCATATTCTAGGAAAACATATACAGAAAATTTTAACTATGTAATAAACAACAACATGATACAGAGAACTTATTGTATGCGTGATCTAGGTATTCTCTTAGATTCAAAATTTTACTTTCATCACCACGTGGATAATTTAATTGCAAGTGCAAACAAAATAATTGGGCTTATAAAATATTTAACTTATTTGGCTAGCTCTCTTGATTCTGTAATTAGTCTTTATTTTACCTTAGTAAGATCGAGATTAGAGTATGGCTCTGTCATCTGGAACTCTATAACTACCACTGACTCAAATAGACTTGAAAATATACAAAAGAAATTGTTCAGATACATTTATAACAAACATTTAATAAATGATAATTCAGAGAATTTTAACTACGATCTAATCCTTGAAACCCTGAACACGCATACACTGCAGTTTAGAAGGAAAGTTTCTGATACGGTTTTTGTAATAAATTGTTTTATAAATGTTTACCACAGCACTGAAATATTAAACAAAATTGGTCTTCGAGTTCCTTCATTCAATCATAGAACAATGCGACCCTTTCGAACGTATCACATAAAAAATGAGCTATCAAAACGGTGTACTGATAATTGTAATGATATTTTGAAAGATTTAGACCCTTTCCAAAGGGCAAAATTCTCTATGAAAGATATTTTGAATTCTTAATTTTCTTGCAGTTAAGATAACTTCTGATGTAAATAATGTTTTATTGTTATTTCATTGATAAGAATTAATTTAAATTTGACAAATTTAGCTACTTAATCTTATAAGGGTCCTTTGTCATGTGTTTATGTTTGTGTTGTCCCATTTTTATTGTTGTGTTTATCATTGTGTTTTGTGTATGTTATTGTTGTTTCTTTATGTAATAATTGTTAAGTGCCTACCTGTTAAAGGCTTTGACTGTTGGTAGGCACTCAAATAATAATAATAAATAAATAAAATAAATAAATAAATAAATATATATATATATATATATATATATATCAGCTATGTCAAACAGATAAACCCAAAAATGTAATACAACGTCGACAGCACATACACAGAGGAACACATTCGAACTGAAATATCAGACAGCACAAGAATTACCGAGGAAGGAATTTAGTCAGGAAAAAAATAATAACAGCACAGACAAACACAGTGCGCTAACAACGATTATATATGCAGTAAATTCAGGCTGACAACATAACCTGGACAACGCAGCAAATGTACGAACACAACGATGAAGATAAACAGATATTATGGACAACCCTGACGTACACAGTTGTGACGTTTCGGAAACTGGAATATGTTCGCGTCTTCAGGCACAAAAATTTTTTTCCATAACAAACAGTGCAAAACTGCTCATTTACCATAAGTCGTTTATCAATCGTATCCTGAAACTTAGCAAAGATGTGAAGTATACACGAGCAATGAACCGATACATGCCATAGTTGCCGGTGATGTATTCAAACTCATGCTTCAGGAGAAATGCATATTTTACATTACCTTTGAGAAAGTGCACAATGCGTTAGCTCCTCATTTTACATGGTGAATTCCCCCAGTAGGCCTGTTATATAATCATTGTGTAGTTTTTAAATGTCGTTAACCACTTTGTCATGCCTACAAGAAACATATAATTGATAGAAGATTTAAGTACATTAATGGAAAGTCAAAATTAACCCACTTTAATTGGAAACTTTGCAAGTATATATAGGTCATATGATATGACCTGAAGAAAGAGACAGAGATATGTGGGGGTTATTGTGGGAAAGGAGGGGGCTGGTGATAATCAAACCCATACAATATTGAAAATTTCAAAAAATACATTCTCTTTTTCTCGATTTGGAATCATATGCCCCTGGTGTTTTTTTTTTTTAAGTACGTTAATTTTGACGTGCTTCTGGGGCCTTCGGGCAACACCGGACTTCCTCGAGGGGGTGGGAAGGGGTCAATTGATCCCGAAAATTTCAACTTAAAATAAGAAATATAAATAATAAAATAAGCCTAAGATAAGAAAAATAATCAAGTATATAAAATAAGAAATAAAAGAGGTACAAGTAATAAACAAAACAATTACCTAATATCCTGTGCTTGATATCGGTTGTCTTAATTTTCTACCACGAATGGCCCATCCATGACAAGAGAGCAAACTTAAATATTAAAGAGTAGTTGCGGAAAACCTAATACCATGAAATTGCATTAGCAAATTTGACTGAAAAGCGTCTATTTGTAAGATAATTAAAACATATATATACCACGCATTGCTTGACGAGGCCTAAAATTTATAATTTTTTAATCATAAGATTGTGTTGGAAAGTATTAAAGGCTTTGCTCATGTTGAAAAATAGAAGATTTTATTTATGTCTGGATGTTATACTGGCACACACACACACACACATACACACACCTACATACACAGATAGATAAAATACGTGTGTGTGTTAAAGACGATCTTCCTGATTGAAAACAATGTGATTTTTCAGAAATAAAATTTTTAGGAATAAAATTCATGTACCTATAAATATTTTTTCTTCAAAAACTTCTAAAATAATACATAACAAAGGTATTGGTCAATAGTTTGTGACTAAAATTTTAGTTGAACCAATTGTTTTAAATGTTTGTTTGAGCTTTATTTATAACATGGTGGAATGATAATACTATAGCTACTAAAAACTTAAACGCTGCAAAACTAAAAAAAATTTTTTTTTGCAAAACTGCGCGACCCCGGAGAAACCCCCGGAATGGCCATCGCATGGGGAGCTCTAAGAAAAGTAACGGTCTCCCCATTTGGAAGCCACCCTAGAAGGATTTTTTTTTTTACCACGCACCGTATCTTTGGTAGCCTGACTTGTTGCAAGGGACTGTATTTATACCAGAAAAATGCCGCCATTTGCCTGAGCAATCCGCCTTGGAGGAGCCGGGGCGCGAACCCGGGTTCTACAAGTCACAAGGCAGGCGCTCTACCCCAGAGCCAGAGTGGTAGAGCGGAGATATGCACCCTTCTTTACTCTAACAGGATGTTATTAGCACAAATAAAAAACAAAACAATTAATATCCTGTGCTTGATATCTTTACTCTAACAGGATGTTATTAGCACAAACTGACTTTTGGCAGCAATCATGGACATTTACGGTATTTGTAAACTGACGGATTATGTACAGAACAAGAAAATTATGTCTGTTAAAAAAATTACTGAATTAAGAAGAAGTAATTCAGGTAATAAAACAAACCATGCGCTAAAATCAACGAAACAATAAGTACAAGTTAACGTAAAAGTTTTTGAAGGTATTTACGTCTACTGCATTCAACTCCATTGTGAATTTTTAAAAGAAAGGCGAAATCTCTGCTTACAACGAATTCACGTTCTCCACTACGGAAAGCTGGCATGCGGCTTATTCGCCAATAATGTTACTATGGCGCCGCTGCGGCCTGTAGTTGATATGCTGCAGCTTGCTGCACGGTCATATAGACAGGTCTGGCAACATACCTTCATTCTCCGTCAGCTTAATGAAGCTCGTGGCGGCCTGCGAACTAACGGCGCTAGTAGTAGTTGAGCCAAACATTAACATTGTGTTAAATGTGAGTTTCGTATAAAAGTAGAAATATCTTTCGAAACTCTGTTTAGTTTTAAATTTCGGTTACAGTTGAGCGTTTTAAATTTTTTGTGAGCTTTTTCGAGGTTAAATGCATTGCAGTAACGTGTAGTTAGTTGTCAGTTAAAAGTTGGGAATTCAGATCCCAAAAAAACTGAGATCTTCCATAAGAAAACATGTTTTAAATGTTAAGTGCGTATTTAAATCAAGAATTTTCTTTCCTATATCATTTAATCTTCGAGCAAGTGTCATTCTTTCAAATGTGATTTTTTTTTAAATCCAGTAATTCTTTTTTAATCTAATAAGGGGCGAGTCCCAGATGTTTGGGTGCAGTGGTCAAATGCATGGCGTGACAATCTGCGAGTTCGGGTTTCGAATCTCACTTATTACAATTTATTTTAGAAATTTATTTTTGATTACAGAATTTAAATATTTTCGAACAGTTAAATTGAATAATTGGATGAGTTTTTTTATTAAAATAAACATTTACTAGGGAACAAGGAAAATGTTTTAACCAATGCCCGCATCCTTCTTCCAAGGGCCCATTATCATAGGGTCCGCCCCCAACCGAGGCTTATCTTTACTTCTGGGAAGGATTTGCTTGAGTCAGTCGCGACAGTTCCTTAGCCCGAACACGACTCCGCATTTAGGCATGCCTGCAGCACCGCTCACTTGCCAATGCACGGCGTTCTCTCAGTGGCGGATGGCAACTCTTAGAAGTGTAAGCGAATAGGCTAGACAAGGGTTTCCAGTGACGGGGGAAGGCCCCTTCTGTCCCACAGTCTCTAACCCGCTGTTCTAGTGCGGACTACCAGCAGTCCGTGGGGTAGCCCTCTTAGTCCCAACCTGATTCCTTAGCCCTTGTCAGTGTCTCTCCTTTCTCATTACGTATTTTAAAACTTGCTATTACTTCTTACTATGACTATTTTAGTTTACCAAATATATTATATTCCAGGTACTTTTACTATCTTAAAGTCCCATTTGGCTTACCATTACGTTTGTTACGTTCCCTAATGTTTACAAAAAAGACTATATACAGGTTTATATTGCTATACGCGGGTCCGCCATCTTGACAACTTTGGCTCGTGAGTACAGCAGAGAAATAGAACATGTTCTATTACGGTTTTCGCTAAGACTTTCGGGTATGAAAACTTTTATACCCAGAGCCAGACCCCTTGGAAGATGGTGGAACGTTACCTGAACGAGATCAGGCGCGCTAACAAAATAGGTATGAGAACTGCTGAGGAAATGGGTATCGCGTGGGGCTGGCTTAAACCATCTATTCGTTTACAGGGACCGCCACACTCCACAACACGCCTCATTTCTACCGGGCCATGACGACTGTCATATCCGACACGTCTTTACTCTACCGAGCATCCGAGGCAACTCCTTCAGAACTCCCGCACCCGCTGCTACAGCGCTGGCGTCGCCCACCACTCGCAGCGCCGCAGTAATTACTTACAAATTTTCTCCATGTGTCGCCCTTACCAAACAGCTGCAAACGCACGTACTATAAACACAGCAACACAAATATGAAAAATAAAATAACATGCTGATGTCGCTGGGGATGATCCCGTTTGGCGTGGTTAAAGTCCCGGTTGCTCAGATAGGTGGTAGAGGGGGTTCGAGCCTCGTGGCCTGGAGGATCAAGCCTAGCGCAGGTGTGTCACTCTCCCGCTCAATTAGCACCCTCCTGCTCAGGAACTGTCCCGGAGAGTACCGCAGGTTCATGTTGTGGAACGAGATGACGAACCTGAGAATCATTTATAGTCTATAATATAAAAATGAATCGCAAAATGTGTTAGTAAGCGCATAACTCAACAACGCCTGAACCAATTTGGCCAATTTTTTTTTTTTTTAATGTTCGTTGAAGTTCAAAGATGGTTTTTACGGCGAGAAAAATTCGAATAATTGCCGGAAAAACCCTAAAACCAGCCCTTTTCTTTTTCCCATACAAACGTTTTCTAACTAAAACGAGCACTCGTTGTTTAAACAATGTAGGTATGTTCCTAACGTAAAAGAGTCAATTTGCACTTTATTACCTATGTACAAAGTTCAATCATATCTATCAAAACAGTGTGCATTGGAGCACAGATAAACAAAAAAAAAATAAACCGAAATCGAATAGTTCAATTTGGTCGGCTTCGCGATATTATTTCATTTGTTTTACTTTAAAATGCATCAGTTTTCAAGTCATTACATCAGTCAAACAAAACCAGCGTTACCAAAAGTATTTCATAAGTTTAATTTTATATTATTTCATTTACCAATTTTAAATACGGCTTGAAGGATTTGACTCCAAGTCATATCAAATTTAAAAAAAGTTGAAACAACAACAAACTGTCAATGTCAGTGTTTTTTTCTTGGATTTTAGGTTACCTACCCTAATGAGTTTGCTTTTGTCAACTTATACTTACCTATATAGTGTTTTGTGCAGTGTTCATTTACCTATGATCGCTAATTATTGCATGTGACCAAATAATCTATAAAATAGATATGCCTCCTATTAGACGAATCAATTTAGGTAGAAGAACCCGAAATGCTACAAACCAAGCTAATTACCGATCTAATCATGCACTACAATGAAAATAAAAATTATTATGTTTCACATGATTAACAATAAAGAGATTACTTAATTTTTTTATTTATCTTTTTTATTTATATGTTTTATTTAATTATATTTCTTATTCACAACACCCTATCACCAGGGTGACGATTCTGTTCAGGAGAATTTTTTGCCCCGACTATAAAATATGTAGGAACAAAAAAATGTCACATTACAAATCATTTTGACAGGACTTTATTGCAATTTAATTAGGCAGTACGAAGTCTGCCGGGTCAGCTAGTTTAATATAAAAATAGATGTACCAACTTATCAAAAGATTTTATTGACTGTGGAGTCTCCTTCAGGAATATTTCGGACTGCTAATAAAGGATAATACTGGTTACTCTTCAATGATATGTCTGATGGTTTAGTGATAAGAAAACGTGGAAGGGTGCATAACCTGTTGTAGGAAATATGCGCCTGTCATGATTACTTCTTACGTCAAACAATCTGGACATCTAGCAGTCTCTGCGCTCACGATACAAAATTTTGGAAAATTAATGACGGAGCATGTGGTGTCACAGGCGAGCGGAATGAACGGCTTCCTGTACGACATGGAGGAGTCCAACCTCTCCCGCATCGACTACGAGGGTCCGGAGCCATTCCAGCTGTTCCGGGAGTGGCTGCAGGACGCGCGCAAGGCCCTCGCCTTCCCCGACGCGCTCTGCCTCTGCACACAGTCCCGGTGAGCGCGCAAAGCCTTCGCCTCAATGCCCCTCCCCACTCTCTGGAAGACACCTGTGGGAACCACTCCTACCCTCTTAATCCTTCCTTTATCTCTAAGTACCCTGAAGGGCTCGTTTCTACCCTCTATGTCCCACCCTCTCTCTGGAAGCGACCTTCCTGTCTCGCTCCTACTCTTTGTTCCCATACCCCTTCTCTCTCTCTCTCTCTCTCTCTCTCTCTCTCTCAGGAAGCCAACTTCCTGTCTTGCTCCTACTCTTTGTCCCCACCCCTTTTCTCTCATTCTGGAAGCGACCTGTCTCGCTCCTTACCTCTCAGTCTCCTCTCTCTTTGGAAACTACTTGCTGGGCTCGTCCAGTCTCCTGTCAAGCCATGTTTAAGACCAACACTTCAGATAGACTTTAAGGTACACACCACAACTTACATTTATTTATAACCTATATTATTAATTCCATATTTATTGCATCCTATGTAATATATCTAAAATAGTTTACAAGTTAATAGAAAACATTAATTAATATTTTCCCGTCTAGCACGCACTTGCCACGTTTATTAGAACGTATGGAAATTAAATTTGTTGTAATAATCTTCATCACAAAATGGGGAAAGTGTGGTATCCCTGGGGCCAGCCACTCGGCACAGACCCATGGTCGCGCTGACGCTCCGGTGCTGCTCTCTGTCGCAGCAGCGGCGAGGTGAGCGCCAGGACGGTGATCCTGAGGCGGCTGGAGGAGGACGGCTTCGTGTTCATGACGGACAGCCGCAGCAAGAAGTCCCAGGACCTGGTGAGTGAGGACCAAGGACTCCCTCGTCAGGCCGCTCCTTTCTCTCTCCTGCCAGGTCTTCGCCTATTTGTGATATTGTCAGGGATTATGGTTTGGCTCCCTTCCCCATTATTTCATCTTCATTTTTTTTCTTCAAATCCCACAAAAAAATAAAGACTAAACTTTACTGTGGCCATAATTATAAATGTGAATTGCGTATATCACATAACTTGTAGCAATAAACATGCAATTTTGCACTACAATCATGGTAAACTCGTTCATTAAAAAAGTCTTGATATTCAATATATTTATGCCCCCCTCCCCCCTCATTCTGGGACTACCCTAGGTATAATCAAATAATTTATTCCAACAAATTAAAAAAAATGTGCATATTGCTACATATTGCTTCATATCCATCTTCTCGCCATCTTTGCAAAGAGCATGTTTAGTCAACTTAATTAAAATTTTCAATCTCTGGTATTTGAGTAGGCTTTATTTAATGAAAATTTTTGACTTATAAATTGGACATATTATTTCCCAAAATAACTTTATTTTTTTTTATTTGTTGTAGCTTGATGTGCCAAAGGCCTTCCTTACTTTCTTCTGGGGCTACAAGAATAATAGCGACGAAGTCATATCCAGACAGGTACGTGAAATAATGAATACAATGGCATGAAAGACTAAATGTACGAGTTGAAACACGAATTTAATAATAATGCCTTCTTTTTTTTTCCATTTAAAACTATGAATTTATTATCAGCTGCTCGACCTCAGTTGCGCACGTCACAATAAGGCACAAAGCTGCGTGAAGAGAGAATGGCGTTTGCAATATGGCGCCAGCCGGATGAGATCGTCCCGGTCTTCGGGTCTTGTAACCGCGGAGAAACACCGCATGCAAGGAACCGCTACGCCATAGTGGCGAGGATCTTGGCTGGCTGCAGTCGGGATGAGAACCACGCCAGCACTGCAGCACTGCCGAGCGGACAGCGACCTGCCCTGCTGCCTTGCACGAGAGACTCTTACCAACAGTTTTTTATATTAGTTTTATAAATTCGAAAAAAATGGCGTGATTATCGTGTCGTAATCAAATGATTTGGAATCCACCGACTTCACGTAGACCGTTCACCAGCATAAACCAATAAAATAGCTATAAAACTCAAATAGGGTTCGGCTGGCGGTGAGTGAAAATTTTTTTAGGGGGTGGCTGTATATAGGTTACGCTGAACACTCACATAGTCCGAAATTAGTTTAAATCCCTCATATATGCAGAAGAGTAAGTAAACTTAGAAATGTTGGCTTTTCCATCGTTACCCTGGTTACAAACTTCAACAAATAAGTTTTATAAAATTACGAATCAAAGGGTAAGTTTCCTCTTTTCATATTTGTAATAAAATGAATTCCCAGTTCATCAAAAATTTGTCGTTCATAATATTTGCGTTTGAAAGATTCTGTAAAAAACATTTTTTGTTCCACAGCAGGCTGTCTAGGGGGAAAAAAATTACATGATGAAAATTTAAAATATCTGCATCGGTTGCCACTTAAGCTTTCTCTCTTCTTATTTCAGCAATGTTTAATATAACAACGATCACGGGGCAGAAGCAGAGTGGCGCAGTGGAAGCGTGCTGGGCCCATAACCCAGAGGTCCGTGGATCGGAACCATGCTCTGCTAAATTGTTTTTTGTAAATTTTTCCTGTTGAATTTCAAAGTTAACAAAAGTGTATTTTTAATTTCAAAATTGAAGGTAAAAGAAAGTGTCAATCGCATTTTCGGTGAAATATCTATAATTTTAGTAACTAAATTCAAGTGGAATTTAGATTTCTAATTTACTTAATGTAATTCCAAACTTCATCGTTAAATCTCAAGTAGTTTACGAATACTTTAAATACAGAGTGTTTTTTTTTTTTTTTTTTTTTTTAGATTTTCATGTCTTCATAACTCCCTTTATTTTTACATCAAAAAACAATACTTTCTATCAATTTTTTGACTTTATTTCTCACATGGATTCGCATTCACAAAATTATGCATGATATCATTATTAAAACTAAGGTCGCATAAGCACCCGCCAATGTTTCCTGCATATCCGACGCCCTACACGCGTCTTGTAGGCACACGTCATCTCCCACCTCCCCTTCCCCCTTCCTTCCCCAGAAGTGGTGCAATGTTAAAAACACTTAAATCCTATTCGGGAGAATCTATTTTGGAAAACCCCCATCCTCCCATCATTTGTTTCCATGCTCTCATAAAATAACTCAAGGCAAATGTTGGGATGGCCGATTACTTCATCTATATTCTGATTTATGTTGTGTGTTCGTGTCCCTAGTGTTAACGCGCTATCGTCAAGAATAGCACACTATAAGAAATTTCATAAAAAAAGAAACTTGTCCAGGATCTCGAATTGAAGTTCTTTGGATTAATGTTCGGTAGTCAAAATGGTGCGTGGTAGTAAGACGAGATTAATTTTCACTGAGGTCCTCGGATAAGGCGTGGATCATCAACTGTAAAAATATCGAATGCATATACCAGGTTTCCCCTCCGTCGCACAAACATGGATTAATGATGTAGTACGGACCTAGAGTGCACGCGCAAGCTTCGCAGTACAATATTTATGTCCCCAACATATTACTATGTCAAATACAAAAATACATGTAAAGGTTTTAAAAAAAAAGTGTACTTTGCAGTTCCTTTACACACCCTTGTGTTATCGTTACACCAGCGGATTTTTAAAAAGTTATTTAGTAGAATATTGTGCCAATGTTGGAATGATTTGCTGGGAAAACATATAATGGCAAGCAGGTCTTCATTCTTCCTGTTAGTCAATGTCACCCACTCACGAACTTCATTGGCTCTGATAAAGATGGTAAACGGTACAACAATTTCAGCCCTATCTAGTGTCTTATACTTGTCCTTCGCCAACCTAGCTGCTCTCCTCTGCGCTCCCTCCAGTTCTCACTCGGAAAACCCTGTGTATGAACCTCACATGCCGCAACATATTCCATCATCGGGTGCACTGTAGTCGTATAGACCTTTTTCTTACGTGCATTTCTTCCTCCCTTTAACATTTCTACTTTGTTCAGCTGCTTTCCCCACCATAAGTCTCCTTGTAGCAGTTTCCCTAGATATTCCACCTGTCTCTTCTCCACTTCAGTTCTAGACACTCTTGTGCATGATGTTTTCCTCTTGAATTTGACAACTCTCATTCAGACTTCCTTTATCTGCATGTCATTTTTCAGCCCAATTTTCCAACCTGTACAATATCTTTCACCATGGTGGTACAACTCACATGAGTGCAGGTGAAGGTGATGGGCGCCGTGCGACAGCTGGAGCCCCATCAGTACTCAGACCTGTAAGACCGAGAGCCGCTGTTCTGCAAGCTGCGCTCACATATCTGCCACCAGGGGCAGCCTGTGGACTGGCAGCTCCACAAGGCCTCGAGCTAGAGAGTGGCTGTGTGAGTGCAGGTGAAGGTGATGGGCGCCGTGCAACAGCTGGAGCCTCAGCAGTACTCAGACCTGTACGACCGAGAGCCGCTGTTCTGCAAGCTGCGCTCGCACATCTGCCACCAGGGGCAGCATGTGGACTGGCAGCTCCACAAGGCCTCGGGCTAGAGAGTGAGAGCATGGCTGTGTGAGTGCAGGTGAAGGTGATGGGCGCCGTGCGACAGCTAGAGCCCCATCAGTACTCAGACCTGTACGACCGAGAGCCGCTGTTCTGCAAGCTGCGCTCGCACATCTGCCACCAGGGACAGCCTGTGGACTGGCAGGACCACAAGGCCTCGCACGACGCCCTGCGCGACCAGGTCCGTCGCGGGGTCAAGAAGCTGCCCATGCCTGACCATGTGTGAGTGTAACAGTTTCTACCGGGCTGGGCTCGCATACCTTAGGTATTTTCATAGGATGGTGTTTACTATGTCAAGTGGTGGTTGTTTTTTTATATTGAAAATGGTGAACAATGAACTTAATAACTAAAGATTTATTATATATTAGTTTGCTTTTCCTAATTATTAATAAAACTAATAGTATTGCTTTCTCTGCCAATTTTTCTGGTAGCCTATCCAACATTTTTACTTAAATGCCATGTATTTAATGAAATACGTGTGTATTGCGAACAATGTAGTGTTATTATAAGGAGTACATCAGTACATGATATAAAATACTTACGTATAGTCTCGACTCTTTTCTTAAATGGGACAAACATGTTGCTTATTTTACAAATCAAATTTCGTAAAATTGTAAATAAATTTTATGATCTAGGGTTTTTTATATCTGTTGAAGCAATTATAATGATTAATTCTTTGCAATGTTTCAGTCTGTTATGCAGTATGGTATTTTGTCCTTGGGAGGAATAAGCAAAACGTCAATTTAACCACTGATTACATTTCAAAAATTTATGAGTAATTTAAAAAAAAGTACTATATGTACTTATCCAAAATACATTTTAAACTTCTAAGAGGTTTTGATTAAAAAAAACTGTATATTAGAGCTGCAATAATGAGAATGTATCTAAGGGAAAATCAGTTACTTATGTAGCTAAAAATTATTCTACACAGGACATACAAAACATAAATTTAGGTACTCGTTCCTTTATTTCATAAAACAATTTCACAGAGAACTTTAGAGAATTTAATCCAAAAATTATAGTTATTCCTCCTGAAATATTAAACACAAAAAAATATTTTAAAATAAAAAAAATGTTCATCTATGGCTGGATAAAGAAAGATGGTACCCTCTGGGAAACTGGTTTTAAATTTTTGCACATAGCATGCCCTACCATACATTACTAGTACTATTGACATTAAAACATACGTTGAAAGCATATTTTCCTTATTTATTTTTTTCATTTTCCAACTAATTTGATAGCCAAGTGGCTAAGTGGCTAAGATTTTGGTACAAAAATAAATACTACTGGCACCACCTGCCTTTATGCTTCGGAACCAAGATGGCCGCCACCAGCAGATGACGTCACCATCGTCATCCCCTCGTTTGAACACCCACATGTTTGTCAACAACCTGTTGACTTATGTCACTGACCCCCATTTCTGGGGTTTTGTTTACTATTCTTCGCCTTTCCCCCCCCCCTTGAACACTGTCCCAGAACTGACTACCTACTACTACTACTTCTATTACCCAATATACACATATTTAACACCAACTTTTTAATATGCGGGGATTCCTCTGCATGATTGTTTGGCCGATTATATCCATGTGCATCAATTTGAATTTCACCCTTCGCATGTACAAAACGGAAGTTCTTGTGGTATGTACACTCTAAGATCTGTAAAAATATTGGTCCGGAAATTTTTCGAATTCATTTAATGCAAGTTAGAATGTAAATTTAAAAACTCTTTCTTTGAAGAGATTTCATAAATATTTAAGTAAGGTTTTATATACTGTTGTAACTTATGTACTTGTACTTCTTACTTTAAAAAATAATTTTTGACTTTATCTAAAGTTTTTATGAAACAACGTTATACTTTATCTTGTATTTAAATTAATTGCTTTATACAACTTTCAACTTTATGAAAACTGATGTAAGAGATCTTAGGTTATTTTTTATTTATCAAATGTTTCATTTTTTTAATTTTAGTAGTCAAAATACCACACATAGATGTAAGTGACTAGATTCACTCACACACAAGCTCGCTTTTACGACTGCTAAATTTCCTATTTAATTAAGTGATTTATTGTCAAAGTTATAAAAAAAGTTAAAAAAAAATTCAACTGACATATTTTCAAAGATTTATGAGAGAGAACTTGCATCCTATTGATTTTTGATATGATGGCAAGATTTATTTTACCTACGAGATAAAGGCCTGGCTGAATTTGGGCTTTATATATCCGAAGAATGTGCTCAAAATTTCCAATATGTCATTAATTCTTCAAGTGCAAAGATTTTATTCCCGGTAACTTGGATGAGGTGATACTTCAAACGCTTCACTGCAACTTTTTCGAACCCACTGTGATGTCTTAAAGTAAAACAGTAATTTTATTATTCTCTTTTTCTTATTAACATTTTATAATTTTTTTTTAAATCTTTGCCACTTGCTGTATACGGACCTTTCAGTTTGAGACGATATTGCAACTTGTATCCCTATAATTTTATAATAATCATCAATTTAGCAAATGACTTTGAGATATAGTTTGTTCGAAGGTCATAAAGTCAATTTCTCTTTTCCAGGGTGGCGTACAAACTGATCCCTGATGCTGTAGAGTTCTACTTCGCTAAGGCGAACAGCATAGGAGACAGACTGAGCTTCAAGAAGGTAGATGGCATGTGGACAGTCCGACGACTAATGGCATGAAGAAGCATGAATTACGACAACCCGTCCATCGACGAAGTATCCTCCTTTTCTTAAACTATACACATTACTTGCAGAATACCATCACTTGCAGATCTCAGAATATTTGAGAAAAAATAAAGTTAACAATATTGAATTATGATTTTACTGCCATCTTACATGTTTTCAGCAAAGTTAAAAAAAAATTGTGATAACTGCAGCAGTGTATGAAGCATAACATGTTTAAGATAATTAGGAATGATAAAGTGATACTTTTCCGCCTTACAACAGTTACAACTGTAAGTTCCTGTTTTATTTTTACACACAGTGAAAATTGTTGAGTATCTATGCCAATATTTCCGCCTTGGTTATTGAGACATGTCGAGAATGAATACGCGAAATATTAGGCCGGACGTTGTGATGCATTTCATTCTAAAGGAAATGACAGTAAAATTGAACTATTACGAAGAATAGCAAGATAGACATAGCCTTATCGCTAGTGGGAGGTGGAAGTTGCCGAAAGCCATTTGACTTCCTAGATCTACTGCCTCATACTTGTCCTCGCTTCCTTGCATTCCGTTTTCCCATACCCACTTCTACAGCCGATACCACCTGAGATACACACCTAACTCTGACTCCATATCGGTTACATGAGCTATCCTTGACATTCAAACACATGTTAGACAGGAAAAATTAAGGTGTATAAGTTTCAGTAGGTACTGTACTTATCTTTCCCGTTACGAGACATCAGGAACCTACGCAATATGGCCATATTCAAACGACTACATGCAAGTTTTTTTTTGTGGTGAATATAGTAAGAAAAGCTACTAAGTTTATAATTTATACCAACAGTATGTCCCTGTCGCAACATAACCGAGATTAATTTGTTTTCTTACTTGTCGCTGTGAAAGAAAAAACCTCCTCTCCTGATCGGAATTTAGAATGTTGTATGAAATAACATTTTATAAACAAGAAACAACAAGAAAATAATTACTTTCTGGACAAAAGACACCTCCCCTCCTCTTTTGTCATTTGACATACTTCTCAAGTACTGCCCTTTCAAAGCAATTTTAACGTAGATTTTTATTAATCTTTCACTATGTTTAAAATGGCTATGATAACTTTACAGAATTTTTTTGTTTCATTAGAAACAATGTACGATGATTTCCAAATAACTGGAAAATCTGGCGAATTAAGGTAAGTTTTGGCCAATTTTGAAGGTCAAGGTCATCCAAGATGGTGCCGTGACGTCACAAATCCAAGATGGTGGTCAACTCCATGCTTCACCGCCTGCCCATTTACATACACTTACACATCTCCTTAAATTTTACTATGAATTTTTATTATTCATCGAAACACAGCTCTATACAAAAATAATAACCAGTAATCAGATTGTAACAAATTATCTCATGTTTCCTTTAGTCGTAACGGAGGTAACCAATGAGCTGTGGGTCAGACAAAATGTTATGCATTAATTATTGGAATCAAAACAGCATTTCAACTTAATATTTTTAAGTTTTTCTTTGCGGTACTACAGTACGAAATAACTTTAAGAGGCTGTAAAACAAATAATTACTCGACCTCTGGTAAACGGGTTTGTTATTTGTGGTTTAAATGGCTTCCTGGTCCAAATACGTGGAGTTTATTGGCTCATGGCGAGAGCATGATTGTTTGTGGATGTTGAAAGTAATTATCATCACAATAACGTAAAGATAAATACATGCTTCGCTGCAAAATCAAGCTTCCAACTTTCAGGACTGACATGGTTCCGACTGATCTTCAGCGGGGCGATCTTTTGGGACGGAAAGCTCCACTGATCCTGCAAGGGACCTGTAGCCGTCACATCGAACAATAACTACGTAGCTCGTGGTACAGTACCTTCGTCACGTACATGTGTCGATGTGTGTTACCATTTTGGGACCCTGCCGCCTCGGCAATGTGCTGGTCAAAACACTCACCTAAAATACTTAACTGGTGCGTTAGAATTTATCATTGGCCATGAGTGTATATTAAGCTTGTTATTTGGCTTGTTATTAAGCCTTCTTCAACTTACCCTTCAGCGTGATGTTTGGATGCTGATATACTTCAACATAAATATAATCATTACAGCTCTGTTCCTATTTTTAGCATGACTTTGTGGCATTCCAACTTTTACCTCCCTCACATCTTTTCATTATACATTTCTTGACATGCCTCTTAATTAACTATTCATAGGTATAGACAAAGTTATCTTTAGTAGAAAGGTTTTTAGAATAGGAGGAAATCTATGCATTTTCGAAACCTTGAAAAATTATATATTTGTCATCAGGTTATTGTGATTGGCAGCATTGTTATAAGTCTAAATGTTTTTTTTAATAAGAATGTTAGGAATGTCTGTTTTTTTTATAAAATTATGATATAATGTTTTTGGCGTTTTGTGTGCTTCTAGCACGATGTATCCGCCTTATTTGACAGTCTAAATGTTATGAATAACACATTTAGTAAGATTATATTATGTTTAGAAGTTGTAGAATATTATATGTCCTCAGGGTTTTGTTGTACCCCCAGCACAATGACCGCCTTATTTTATAGCCAAAATGTTTTACGAAATAAGACTTTTATGTAGAAAATTATGTTTAGGAAATTTAAAAAAAAAAAAAAAGATTTTATGTCTTCGGGGTTTTGGTGTGCCCTAAATAACATAAAAAAATCGAAATAAATGAATGTATTCAAAAGTAAGGTGACATGGTGTAGAATATGAGAAGGTAAATGAGGAACGTGTGCACATTTAAAGTTAGGTACAGCATATAATTATGCATTTTTAGTACTATAAATTTTACTTGCAAGGTGAACGTTACACACACACTATATATATATATATATGTATATATATGTATATATATGTGTGTGTATATATATATATATATATATATATATATATATATATATATATATATATATATATATAGTAAATTCCAGCTAAATTCTTGCCCGACTCAGTTGTAAACGAGACATTATTGGATTTTTTTTTCTTCCGCAATATTTAGTTATTGAAAAATTACCACGGTTTTTTTTGTTAACACTGGAACATCTCTCGATAGATACCTTTTAATGCGATTGTATGTTACAATGCGACATCCATAGTTAGCAGTTTATTAAAGGCCTAAACACACTAACCATAATTAATTTGATTTTCTTCATCAAACGTTAAGGGAATTAAATATTTTTCAGTGAAATTAGTAGCTTACAGTCCATCTCGGGATAGGCCATTCATGTCTTAACATTCGAAGCGACCGGACTATATAGTGCTCTGATCGGCGGATGCCACGTGCAAGAACACCGTAAAACACACAGTCTGGTAGCCATCACGCTTAGTCGTGACTGCTGCTTACGCATGGGGTACACATTTCGTTACTCATCAACACGAGAAGCAGCGTATATGGATTTTTTTTTACATCGAGAGAATTTTTGAGAAAAATTGGGAATATTTTATTTTTTCAAACACTTGACTGTAACAAAATTTGAGGATATAGTGACACAGATTCGTTTAAAAGACAACGGTAAGACTTCCAGAGAAACAAAAAAAAAATAAACGGAAAAACACACAGAAACCATGACAAACACTCCTGAAATATATATTGTTTCGTTTACATATACATATGATTTATATAAATATTTCAAAACTAGCTAGTGCTCGGCATGCAATGCCTCAATCATTTTTATAATTTGTTTGAAGTAGGTACACAAATACAAAGCATCTCTCTATTCCTCTCTAATTCTCTATCTCTCTATATCTCTCTACAAATATATATCTAACTACCTCTCTCTATCCCAATAAATACCAGCCTCTCTCGTTGTCTGGTGTAATTGTTACCTCAACTGCAGCCGCTCTCGTGGTCTAGTGTAACTGTCACCTCAATTGCAGCCGCTCTCGTGGTCTAGTGTAACTGTTACCTCAACTGCAGCCGCTCTAGTGGTCTAGTGTAACTGTCACCTCAATTGCAGCCGCTCTCGGTAGATGCTCCCGGCAGGAACATGCTGGAATCTGTTCACTTACACCACAGGCATATCATAGCAGCATACCAAAAACTTTGAAAAAATTATTTTGCCTTTCCATACTAATAACTAGGATATAGGTATTGGTATATTTAAATATAAGCATTTGACATAAATTATCATTGGCATGTTATGTTCACCTTTTAAAGTAGTATAAGTAATTTTAGCATATTTGTTTCCCTTTTATGCAAAGCATATTATGTGTATTATGTACTTAGATAAACTCCGTATGGTTATAAAATTCTTATTTTTCACTATGACCATTTAATATAAAAGCTTGTAATTATAAGTTTTGCATTCAGTTCTACGACTGGATTCTATTGTATGTATGTTTTGGAATGATTTTGTGGTCATTGCACTTTAAGGTATGCACTTTCCTCATTTATCAAGTTGTGCATATAGAAGTGATTATTAAAAACCTTATCCATAGTAAATATTTTTGATCCTATTCTGATGATATGACAAATATTGTTAATAAGTTGTTTAATGCTTTTAATCGGAATATAGGTATGTATTGTAATTGTTTAATTTAGTGGAAATGAAATAACTGCAGGGCTATGTATGACATATTTTGTATGTTTTAAACTAACTGTTATGCACGCCTTTACAATAAAATAAAGTCTTGATTTTTTTTACTTCACCTTACGTGTTGACAATTTTTTTTCCGGATTAAACTGTCTTGGTGTTCAGTTGGTTACCTGAGGGGTAATAAAAATAAATAAGTTGCATGAAATAATCGTATATCTCACATCACTGATGGTTAGATTAAACTTATTTCTAAAGCTTTATGCGAGAACTGAGAATATTTTTCTTTACATTCATGTAGTCCTATATCAATAACTGAATATGTAAAACTAATATTGCGCTGTCAAAGAAAATATCTTCTACTGTATTTATAAAACTATTTTAAATTTGTTCTGTTGTAGTAAAAGTAGTACTTATTGTCTGGTTTGCTTTCTCAATCCTTAAGGTGTTATTACACTTTTTTTGTTAAAAAAAACTTAAGTTACAGCTTAAATGACAGAAAATTAAAAATATATATTGATATTGAAAATCTATTTTCAAGCAATTTCTTTGATCAAAACATATCTAAGATTATTTGCGTTACATTTTTTTTTGAAATTATTTGAAAATACATGTATACAAAAACAGTGACACTACTCTGAATATATATAAATAATCGTGAACATTGCAGACAACCTGAAAATAAAGACATGGTTCAACGTTGCGTACCTTTGTCAATGGCGGCTCCAGGAAGACCTCTCGTGCAGGGCTCTCACACACAGGAGGATGCAGTTAATGATCATGACATTGCCCTTGGGATATTCACCAAATATATGGTTTCAAATACTGAAATTTAGTATTTTCGTACAAATTTTGATTGAAAGAAGAGTTTAGCACATTAACTAAAGTATTTAAGTTAACATTAATATTCCCTACAATGAAATTAGAAGTAAAATTTGGGCTCGGAAGGGGCTATCACCCCCGGCGCCCTTCCTCTGGAGCCGCGCTTGACCTCTGTACAGAAAACCTCAAGATAAATAAACCTACAACCTCTAACTACGATGCAAATGAACTTCGCTGGTTTACTTCCTCAAACTTCGAAACTGGAACGAGAACAACGACTTCCCTTCTTCCTTTCTTTCCCATTTGCACGTGAAGAAAACTGCTTTCTCAAATAGCTCTCACGCTGTAAATCTAGACGGGAATTCGGCGGAAATGTGTGAAATGCAATGTTACTGTTCGGTCGCTGTATCAGCGTACAGTCATTTCAACGCTCGTGGCTGAAATAGAATTTCTTGATGATGTTTCCCTGGCTTTTCAAGGTTTTCCTGATGAATAAAAACTGAATTTATAGTTAATTTAGAATAAAAAATTATTAGTGCTTAAATTAAATGTGCTCACCAAAATACAAAATAAACATCATTTAAAATCCAAAATAGGTGTCATGTTTGTTGAATCGGTGGCGGCAACTCCTCACTACATGCTCACTACATTAGCTAACCATCACAACTTGGACACTCGACTGAAAGCAGTGTCTTAACAATTCAGAATGAAATTTACGCAACTACGTGACTTACACGTAATCTTACACTCACTGTCACAATCGAACAAAGTCAGAAACACCACGCAAATAAGAAATTCCAAAAGAGATTGATGAAGGAGGCAGAACGGAGTAAGCTTAGTTAAATTAAAAAAGTTTGTATTAATGCCATCAGTAATGTAACTGTAACAGTAGTGTATCTGTTACCTCAACTGCAGCCGCTCTCGGTAGATGCTCCCGGCAGGAACATGCTGGAATCTGTTCACTTACACCACAGGCATATCATAGCAGTATACCAAAAACTTTGAAAAAATTTTCATAACAGCTACTACACCAGAAATTAAAAACGACAGCTATGCGGTTATAAATCGTCTATACTACGAGGGGTATGGAGTATGTATGTATGTGTGAAAGGACATTCTGTGCAGACGGAAGCAGGGGTTATAAGAGGGGAAGGGGAGGATTTTGGCCTGACTGGATCTGCTTTGTGTCGATTCTCAAATGGCCCAGAACTGATATGCTCCTTCATCTAATATAAACGAACTTTTGTAAAAATTTGACACTATATTTAGCAGTGTGACTTTTATAAAAAAATGTGGATTTGTTGTAATTAATAATAATACAAATTTGGAAATTAAATCAAGTTGTTACAAACGTACAATGTTTCTTCGTGAGAAACTGTACGTGGTTCTTTTTTAGTGTTCATTGAGTAAGGCTAGGTTCACAATGAAAAACTTCAGCGACCTGTGCGAAGTCAGTTCACAATTGAAATATTACTGTTAATTTCAGCCAATGATATTACGCGATGTATCCGACATCTGTTGGCACTGTTACTAGATAACGTTATTGACTACCAAATGATTATCCCGTGACATCTGACCAGCAATTAGTGAGCACAATTTTTCAACATATAAATAAATTAGGGATATATAAAAAAAATTAGTTAACCACTCTAACAACAACGCAATTTTTTATTTACAAATTTTTTTCTATTGACTTATAAGTAATAGTATTAATTAATTTTTAAAGCAGGAATTACATTTTTGCTTTTAACATCTCTTGTCTCAATATGATTGATAAATATAAACATATCTATAGTCCCGCCAAACTGACTTCCTACTCTACTCTTCTTGGTTGTTGCGCCATGCGTCTGTAACAGAAATAAAACATATTCATTTCCTTCATATGCACACGACCGTCCTATGGCTGTTGTGAATCAGTATGTTCGAAAATATGGATGCCATATCTTGTGCGCTCGACCTTCTGTTACTGTTATTTTTTTCAATCGTGACCCAGTTTAAAATGTTAAGAGGATTTTTTTTTTTTTTTTTGCTTAGTTATGCTGGAATCTCAATAACGCGCGATGCAAGGGACGCAGTTAATTTTCTAACCGTTCACGTTCGAGTGATCCGTGACGTCAGCTCGACATAAAACGCAGACGCGACCAGAAATCAGGAAGTGTTCCAGATGGAGCATAAGGAGCTGGAGATGTGTGAGCTGAATGGCCTGACGTGACGAGTGGGGCGACCGCAATTGTAAGAATAATAATAAATTTAAAAAAATTCTGAAATTTATACGGAAAAAAAACAACCCTTATTGACACAAGTCAACAATATAAAAAAAATTAAATGACCTGAAATAAGATAAAATTTTAAGTAAAGTTGATATTTTAAGTAATGAGGTTGATATCACCAGCCTAGTTTCAATTAATTTAACATATTATTTCAAACAAAAAAAACACACATAAATATTTTTTATATAACATTCTCTGTTGTTTTTTTTTTGTGGGGAAGGGAAGGGGTTGGGGATATTGACGTCTGAATGTTTTTCTTGGAAACTGAACGCACCCTGCACAAGCTGCCAGCAGGTCTGCAGGAAGGTCTGGATTGCTTGCAGAGGGAGCAGGGCCGGTGCAAGGAGTTTTTTCGGCACATGCGAGATCTGGATTTGGCGCCAATATATATATATATATATATATATATATATATATATATATATATATATATATATATATATATATACATATACACACACACATATTAGTGACTTCATATATTGGTGCAAACGCACATATATATATACTTATACACACTAGCCTACTGTAGTAATAAAAACAAAGGAAATAAAGACTAAAAATTTATGATACAACTATCTTATTTTATTTACAGTTTCTTGAACAGTCAATAACAAAACAATTAATAAGGTCATCATCATCAACATACTCATAACTTCCTAACTACACTCGTTCATCAGCAGTGTTCTACTTCAGAAAACATTTCTTTCTTGATTTAGCTTTTGCAAAATCCTTTAAAATCGTATCTGTATCTATTGTGTTCAATATTTCATTTTCAATGGCCAATGTGGCAAGACCACTAAGACGTTCTTGTGAAATGCTAGATCGAAGGTAGTTTTTTATTCTTTTTAGTTTTGAGAAGCTCCTTTCTCCACTGGCCACTGATATTGGTAATGTTAGTAGAATCCTCAACGCGATGAAAACATTTGGAAATATGTCTATTAAACTGTTTGTTGTGAGATAGCTCAGTGTTGTGTGAGGGGAGCTCTCTTCTTGTGACAACATTGGAATTAATATTGATATTTCCTTAAAAAGATCTTCTGCGTTAATGTCTCTTTCATCACCTGCTGTCAGTACTTCGCTCAAACGTTGACAATTTCCTTTGATAGTTTTTTCTTCACCATTTTCTAATTTTTTCAAGTCATAAAGAAATTGGAAATGTTGGCTATGGTTGTGCATAAGATCAAATCTCTCGGACAATGAACTGATGGCTGTATCGAGAATCACAAAAAAGAAATTTATTTTGAAAGAATCTTTTCCTGTCTCTGTCTTAATTGGTTCGTCGACATCTTCATACAAAAATTGACGTTTAACCTTTCTTGCCCTTACTACCGTTTCATTAGGAAACTCAGAGCTGATTCCGAGTTTATCAGCCAACTCCTTTGCGTCTGTAACAACATTATTAAATCCATTTTCTGTTCTCATTTTGATCAAAAACGACTTTACGCTTTCAATTAGGGTCATGGCACTCTGCAGGTTGACTTCTTTTGCCTGGAGGGTTTTGCTTACCAAATTTATTTTGAACAAAACCTCATACCATGTGATCAAGCAACAAAGGAACCGAAAATCTGTTATTTTTTTTTGGCAATACCAGTGGCTGTATTTTTTCCAAAAACATCAATCTTGGCATCAGTAGAGGCTGCGTAAACAGCGTCGTATATTTCATGAATATGGTAGCGCAGAGGTTCAAGAGCGTCAATCCTACTTTCCCATCGGGTTTCATTTAAAGGTTTTACTGTTAAATTTGTTACGTGATGTTTCAATATGTCCCATATATGGATGGATGCCGAAAAATAGTTATAAATCTCTTGAACGTTACTGAAAAAGTTCACGGCTACAGTACAGGAAAGAGCAGCGTCGTTTACTACTAGGTTTAGTGAGTGACTTCCACAAGGGACAAAGAAGGCTCTTGGGTTGAGGTCTAGGATCCTTTTTTGAACCCCATGTTTTCCCTTCATGTTAGACCCGTTATCATACCCCTGGCCTCGCATGTTGTTTAAAGCTATTCCTCTTTTTGACAACTCATCCAACAAAAGAGCTGTTAGTCCTTCTCCAGATGTATCAAACGCTTGCAGAAACCCAAGGAAGTATTCTTTGATTATTGCGTTTTCTCCTGGTATAGCGTGAACAAATCTGACTACTAGAGTCATCTGTTCTTGGTGGCTAACGTCAGGTGTACAGTCAAGAATGATGGAATAGTAGGTAGCTTTATGCAATTCACTTAAGATGAATTCATTAACTTTACGAGCAAGTACATCTATGAACTCATTTTGTATCTCTTTGCTTAAATAGTGTACATGAGTTTCTTTCGAAGTTATCCTGCGAAGATGTTCAGAGAGAACAGCGTCAAATCTGGAAATGTGCTCCACTAGTTTCAAAAAGTTTCCGTTATTTTCTTGGAAAATCTTATCATTAGTGCCACGAAAAGCTAATCCTTGAGCTCCAAGGAACTGCACTATAGTAAGAAGTCGCTTCAAAACTTCATACCAATGCTCTGTTTCTGATTTTATGATGCGTTGGTTTTCGTCGTCAATGGTTTTCCCTGACTTCAATCTCTGGGAAAGTTCTCGATAAGAAATGGCAGCTGTTATATGATGAGGTGACTTTTCGTGTTGGCGTAAGAATGTTGACATGTTTTGCCAATCAGAGTAACCCTCTGTTCCAGAAACAGATATAACTTCATTACTGAAGAGTTTACAAAAGAAACAAAATACTGAATTTTTCGATTTTGAGTACATGAGCCATTCTCTGTCGATTTCTTCTCTATTTGACAATTTTTGTTTATAATTGGCAACTGTGAAGCGTCTGCCAGATTTATGGTCAACAGGAAATTTAAAATGTTTAACCTGCACAGGGCCTTTCTCGACGAGAACTTGACGGATGTCATCGGTGATTTTAGCCGGCCATTCTCCACAGTCGTCAAGATCGTTCCTGTTTTCCTTGAGATGAAAATCCTGAAAACACATCAACACAGTGGTTAATTTCAGTGGGAACGCAACATAACGGCGTTCCCTTACCTCCCAAGAGTGCCGGAACGCAAGGGAACGCACGTAATTCGTAACTTGTAAAACTACAAATAAAAAAAAGTATATGGTTAGGATCAATTTTAGGCTTTGCTCGCGATCAGGGAGGGAAGTCAGTCATCTCGCCCGTGCTACACAATAACAAAACAAAACCCCCCGCCACTCTATTAAAACAGCTGTTTGTAAATGTTTGTTAGAAGTCTAGTCGGAAACCGAGAGGGTCAAAATCAGCACTTTAAGTATGTGTAATAATATAAAAATTGTTGTGATTTTTTTACATCGTTTTTTTGGTTTGGATTAACATTAATAATAAAGTTAAAAACGAATTTTGAAAAAAATAATTTTTGTTCATCCTCCCTTAATGGTGTGCTATAAGCTACGATTTCATGATCGGCTACTTACCAAATATAGAAACAATTGAACAAAAAGCACCTAAAATATATTCAAATTTACCTGCAGTGGATGTTGTTCGATGTTCTCGGATTCAATTTGAACAGTTGGTCTAGATGATTTGGGTAATGGAATAACCAAAGTTTCCTCGGAATCAGAATCCTGAAACACGTGTAACACATGTTGGATACTAAATCATCCCATAGAAAATGCACAACAAAAGTTGAGAAAATTTGTAAGTAAGATGGAGAAAACTTAATTTTTCGTTTAGTTTAAAAGTACAGATAAATATAATAATTGCTCTCTTACCTGCATTGTTTGTTGTTCTGCGGTGTCGTTCTTATGAGACTCAGACTCTACGGAAGAGCCAACTTCAGATCTAACAAAAAATTTACTCATTGCTTTCGCCTGTTTTTCGTTTTCTCTTTCCATGTCCTTTTTTCTTTTTCTATAAAAAGTACCCGTAGGTTTCTTCTTGTCCGCCATGATACCACCACAATAATAATATCAAACTGGACAGTGGCGTGTGCATGCACTTGTCGAGTTGACAGATAGCACTAGCACTGAGACTGAGCGGTGCAGTGAGCAGGCACTTACGGTGGGTCGGGGGCAGCGGGAGGAGGGTGGGGAAGGCTTCACGTTGTGACAGGAAAGCAGGGAAGCACCGCGCGGCGCGCACCACCACCACATGAGTCATCGCCATCGCATCACCACCGATGCTCGCATATTGCTGTATTAGCAAACAGAAACACTCTATCTTTTATAAAATTATAATCATGTTCATGGCGTTTATTTATTTATAAAACTATTTTGCTCAAATAAATTAAAATGTTTTTGTATTTTTTTTTCCGATAGCTCCGTTGGCGCCACTGCCCGCGTGGCGCCACATGCGGCCGCATGTGCCGCATGGGCCTGGCGCCGGCCCTGAGAGGGAGAGCCGTGGAGGCCTGGGACGGCTCCGGGTCCTGACTGGCTAGCGTCGCGTCACGCGACGGCAGACGGAAGTCTGTGCCTGGTAGCTCGTCGCGGTGCCTTTAGTACACACAAGGTCGATTTCAGACGAATAAATTGAAGGTTTTGTGAAATAAAAACACACACAGCAATGACCTCGTGTAGAACATTTGATGATTTCTTTTTTTAATGATTTGCTTTTCCTTTGAAGTGAAACTTCTTTGCTGAAAAAGGCTACAATTTTTGAAAGTTACGAAAATTTCGATCGCATGAGGGGAATAGTTAGGTACGTGGTGGGGAAACCAGTAGAGGAGGAGAGTGCGTCAGCGGCGACGCCACTCCAACGCAAACGCTAGCTGTTGAATGGGACGACGTCAAAAAAAAAAAGAGGGGGGATAGGTACGTAGCGGAGCATGCTATAAATATGCTAGTTGTAACAGCCGGAAGGGGAGACGGCAGGGGAGAGGTAGAACTGATGCAGCAGTGATGCTTGCGTTTGTCTGCTCCTCAGTTATCGTAACGACTAACTATTGACGCTATCATATTTATTTTATTTATTTTTTCACTTGAGATAATGCCTGCATCCTTATTATTCTAAATAATCTCTTGTTCAATAAAAATTACTAATAATATACCTCTAACTATGCCTAATAAGCAAGAAGTTTCCCTTGTGTCACGCATGGACTCCACGCACACACTTTTTTTTTTACAAGAATATTATATATAAATACAAACAATCTAGCTGAAGTACAGGCATGCTCGGGCTAAACACATCTCAATATAAGGAACATCACTACCGAGTTTCAAGTCTGTAGGACATACACTTGAAAAACGAGAAATTTTGATTTTTAAGTCCCATTGATTGTACTATCTCGGCGCATCAAGGCTACGCATCAGCAAAACCGTGACGCCAATCTTCAGCTTCATTTTGTGGGAAGGCAGGTGACCCCTAGACAAGACGTAAGTGCACAAAAGTTCGAGCCATAGATAGATAAAATGTAGCATAGACAATGTAATGCCGAGAGAGCTGAATGAGAGATTGCTAGTATCTTTAAGGAACAAAAGTACTCGACCAAAGGGTACGGATAGCAACGATATATCGATATACCGGAAATATCGATATTTCTCGTTCAAAATATCGATATTTTAGTGCCGATATTTCTTGATATCGATATTTTTCCCGATAACATCGAATTTGAATAAAATAAGATTTTTCAAGTAAAAAATTACTAAAATTGTTTGTAGATAAAATAATAAAATGGTGGACCGAAGGCTTCGGAAAGAAGAAATTATTTTTTTTAAAGGAGGGGAAAAAAATGAAAAATTGGAGTTCACAGGAGGTAATTTAATATGTTGATAAGTTGAAGCTTTGCAGTGCAGTGACAGATCGACTGTCGGACAAGGTCAATGGCCGGTTACGTGAAAGTAGTTTCGTGGACATATGTCAAGTAACTGATTTTATATTCGTATATTCCCTTTAGCTAAAAAGAGCTCAATTTGTATTAGTTAATTCCTTTATATTAACTTAGATGTATAATAACTAAATATAACACATACCTGAATAATAATTTTATAGAATGAAAAATATGTAAGAGTTTGTGTATTATAACAGACCTATTTATGGAAAATATCGATATTTTCAGGCCGATATTTTATCACTATCCGTATAATTCAAGTGATACATCGAAAGACCGATATATCGATGGGTTGAAAAGTTTTGCCATTCCTACCAAGGAGGGTGTTTTCCTTCAGCCCCGACAGCAGCAGAAGTCTCGTTCATTTGCCTATCGGCCAGGAGGAGCGGGAAAAAATAAAAACAAAAAGGAAAATACTAATTTAAAATTCAAGTAAAAATTTAGGAGCGGAGGCTGGGAGGTAGCAGGTTCTGGGTTCTGATCTAGGCAGTAACGACACCAAGGCAAGATAGTGACGCCATACGCCAAGATGTGCCACTTGTTATACCACGTAGACATGCTACCTTATTCACAAGTTCCATACACGAGAATGTTTATGAAGACATTCCAGATACTTGTTCAAACAGAAGTGTACTCGATGATCCTTCTAGCAGCTTCATCTTTCATCATTCCTGGTATGTCCTTATTAACCATAGGGAACTCTTCATCATTACTTGACACATAGGCCGGTGTGTCAAACCAGGAAGTCATATAGCGGATAAAAAAAAAATACATACACATCATCACAGTCGGTGTGGTAAAGAAGAGAATCAGTGTCTGAGTTGAGCAGGTGATAAGTTACGCCGTTTTTAAGTTTTGCGATACCGCTTTGCGTGTTTCTTAGTTATGATATTTCTAACTCATGCTAGTTCTAAGTTATGAAGAATTTTTCAAGAATTTTAATTTATAATTCCTCTAAGTTGTGTGTTTCTAGGTTGTATGTGGGCCCCTGTTTCTGAATTGACAGAAGAAAGGACGTACTTTGATGGAAGAAACTCCATGGAATTTTTAATAGTGTGAACACATTTTTTTTCCTTAACATTAATTTTTTTATTATAAAATTATGAGTAGGTACTATACTATTTTATAAACTAAATTTTTCCTCCTTTTTACTTTTTATTTCATTAGAAAACCTCTCATAGCAGGGACGTACCCCGGGGGCTTGTACCCCGGGCGCCATATTTAAAATGGGGGGGGGGGGTGTTTATTGGCAAAGTAATTTGTACTATAGATATTTACTTGAATATCATAGTATAAGAACACAAAAAAAAAAGTTGGAGAGCAAATGAACTGAAAGACACATACATATGTATGGTAACATATTTAAAAAATGTTATTTTTCGCGTACTATCTAACTTGCAATTAATTAAAAATCAAACGACTACAAATAATTAAATTTATTTACCATTTAAGCTGAATCAAAAATATTTGGAATAGTGGGATATATATGTGGTGATGATAATGGGTGCTGTCTGGAAAGGTTGCTGCCAAGATGAGTTCTTGCCCTGGGTGGAAACAAGTCTAGTTACGTCCCTGCTGTAAAGCACAAAGTTACACGTGTGACATGTATTAGGTGTTTAAATAACTGCACCATACTGGCTTTCTCTTGCGTGTTCTTATTACGTGCTTCTGGGCCGAAAAACAGTCCAGCTCATGCATTTACAAAAACCAATTTCAACATTTCGTCTGAAAGCGCCGATCATACCAACCTCCACACACATGTGAGCAGCGAGTAGCATAGGCATTGAAGTGACAGGCGTACGCAATTAAAACTGAAATGTATTTACACTTTCGCCTGCAAACTCAACGCATGCCATCCTCTAAGTTTACAAAATGTTAAAGATGTGTGAAAAATGCGCACAATCGTTTTCCATTTTAATACATATTTTAATTTTTTTATTTATTTATTGTAAAATTTGAACAAATGCTGTTACTCGTGTAAGGGCAAGACAATGTTTTGTGCTTCTTCAGAATAAAAGAAGAAGAAAAATGTTGGGCCCCTACCTACCTTTTGGGATCGACATTACAAATGGTTTTAAAAATATTATTAGATTGTACACCATTATTCTTGCATTATTAGTTTTCTTGTCTGTACTGAGCTATAAAACAACACAAAAGTAAGTGAAAGGTGAGGCTTCAAAAATCTTATGTTTGTTAAAGCCACTGAACAACAATAATAATTTAGTTTCTGCGGGACAATATTAAAATATACTTTTAAATATGTAAAGTTATTATTTATCAAACTTTGCTTGGCATATTTTATATTATTTTGTTACTGGTATCATTACAGTTTAACCGCCAGTTAAAAATATGCAAAACAATACGTTAGTATTAAGGGAAAATGTGACTATGAGTATATTTGCCAAATTTACACAGAATAATGATATAAAATTAAAATTTTTGTACTACTCGGGGGCTGCGAATACCACCACACTAAAAATATATTATGAATAAAAAAATTATTTATTCAGAACATTCAAATATTTCACCAAAAATTGTAATTATTATTCCATTGATTTTATCTGCTGTAAACTTATGTAAAGCACTCAACTGTGATGAATCTTTTTGTAACAGACTCGTGTTTGTACATCATTATGAATGTAACAGCATTTTATGCATGTGCTTATTACTACCGTTGATGCAAACAAAAGACTGAAATGCTTGGAAAAAAACGGCTTGTAAATTTTCGTCACTCTTTTGACTTTCTGTAAAATCGAATTCCATTCAGGTGATAAATTTTGCAATAAGGCAAATAATTGCTGGGCTTGTGTAATGATTATATATTTACATTACTATTAAATTATTTTTTTAGAAAATTTGAAACAAAAGTCATTATGTGTGGCAAATTATCATTATTGTACACACACCATGCCACTTTTCAAAACTATTTAAACATAGTAAATTTGTAGAAAATTAAATAATAAATCTCCCATGAAAATAGCATTGGTATCATCTCTGTGAGCGAACCCGCAGAGCTGTGCGTGGTAGGAGCTTACAGCCCTTAGCCCGCCGAATGAACACACTGATAGCACGTATTCAAGCAATATCACTCTGAAACATCACTCACAAATACTGTTTGTCGCCCATCACTTTGTGTGGCTTTGATCGTGTTTCCATTCCCACACAGCAAGCTGCAGATGAATTTTCTAAAGCTAGACGCAAGTACTGGTATGCAGAAAGTGGAACATCATCTGAAGTTGCCTTAATTTAAAAGAACATATCTTAATTTTTTGTATATAATTATTTTCGCTAGTGTGTTTTGGATATATTTTGAAGAAAGACTGCCGGTGCTTATTTTTTTAAGGTACACATTATAACTCTTAATTAAGGTAGTTCGTATTTCTCTCTCAGTAGAAAAGTGTAAAGTGTAAAATATAACTTATAAAATAAAATAAAAAATTTAAGTGTTCCAAAAAAAATTAATCATTTCTTATAACCTATTGACCCGCATTTCAAAACTTTTATACTAAGCGAAAAATACAATAATAAATGCGGAAAACAGAGGTTTTACAGAATAAACAAAATAATTGGTTTTCTAATGTACATTTTAAAAATGAGGTTGAATAAATGCCGATATTTCATGGCTAGGGATTACAATATAATATTAAATGAGGTTATTATAATATATGGTGGTATGTTTCATCAGCCTGTGAAGTTATTCTGTTAAACTGATCCACCCAAGTATTCTAAAATTAAAAAAGTAACGATTCCTTGGTCATTCCAAACTTAAATTGTTTAATTTGTGTATAACTGGCACAGAAATGATATTCATGATGTGAGTAACGAGGAAACATCTCGATGGCTTGCACTCTGCCAAGCCACGGAACACGCTGTAGCTGTCACGTTCAGAGATGTGTCCTAGACCCTGTCCTACCGCAAGCACAGCTCATGCTTAGGTCTACGCACATGAGTGAAGGGCTGCATTTTCCTTGAAGAGAACATCAAACCGAAAATTTTTGAAGCTATACTTCTTCAGGCGCTTTAAGGGGGAAAAAAAAGATGCACGCACACCATGCAACGAAATTTTCACAGGACGAAAAAAAAACTCCATACAAATAAAAATTATAAACGTAATTTAAAATCTTAAACTTCAGTTATTGGTATTGAATACCGTTACATATCATTAAAAAAACATTTATTTATTGTGAAAATTAGTGATAGAAATTGTGTTTATAAACTTTTTCTAGTGTATTTATATAAGTAAATTTATTTTCCCGTATACATAACTATGTCAAGTTGCTTGTAAGCTTCCATTGTTGCTGGCAGGGAGTGTCTGTGGAAGGTTTAGTAGTCTCTGGACGTGTTCATGGGCGAGTTTGTGAGGTTATGTTCCCGTAAGTATAATTTATTTGCATTGTATATTATAGATTATTACATTATTTGATAAATAATAATCAATGAATTAGAATAAACATCCAACAAAGTTATTAATTTAATTGTTAATTAGAATTCATCTAGATTTTTTAATTAAATTAAATAATTAATTTTATGCACATGTTTATATTAATATTGCATATTGTGTATTTATTATTTTTAATTTGATGAATTTATACTTTAGCAACCATTTTTATAATATCACTCCAGTACCTTTATTAATTTATTTTCTATTAATTATTTGCATGCTAAATTAAAATTTGTTTTCTTATAACGCGAAGTAATAATAGGTAACTTATAACGTTCGTAAATAAGTACATGCACCTATATTTTCTAACTTCTAAAAAATCAAGTTTGTATATAATAAGCTAGGTATTTAATTAAAAAATGAATTTATAATATATATTACATAAATGATTGGGAGGGAAAAAACCAAGCCACCACTACTAGTATCACTTAAATTATTACCTATTGTATTTTCCTTCAGTCATCTCAATAAATTTACTAAGTAAAATAAAACACAGGTTTCATAATATCGTTTGTTCGGCTATAATAACTTTTGCAGAAAATAAAATTATGTGCCAATAATATGTTCGAAAATGCAATTTTCGGGAATTCTTTTTTTAAGTGAACAACAAACAATTTATAATTTACTACACACTCAATAAACGAGTGTGTTTTTAAAGGAGAAAAAAACATATTTTGTATTAATTCAATACCCAAAAAACAGTTTACGATTTAAAAAAACATAATCGTAAATAGGACTAAATATAAATAAAAATGTAAGTAAACAATTTGTCCCAGAGCCTCCAGTGTTGTCGAGAAAGGGGCGCAAAAGGGAAAATTCCCGACTGGGGAAGTGGAAAATAATTGGCTGGAAAAAACATTTTACCCCAGCCAAATAATCACCTTGTATGATTTCACTTTTTGGACTCGTGTGTTTCTAAAACCCTGCTGCACCCAATAACCGAACAGAGCAGCCGAACAATCAGTTCCCCCAAAGGGCTTGTTGAATAGCATAAACGAATATGCTAAGTACGAGCGCAATAGCTTTGCTTGGGCCGGTACAGATCTCTAGTTGGAACCAATATCAGATTGGGGAGAAAAATAATTACTTCCGATCTGGGATGATAAAAAATGCCAACTTAAATAAAAATATTTTTTGAAAATATTGTTTGCAAATTATGGGATTTTTTTTTTTGGGGGGGGGGGGGGGGGGGGAGAGCCTTAAATCAATCCACGTTTCAAATATATGTTCATACCATTTTAAACTATTCCATCTTTTGAACACACTGCAAAGTCTAAAACTGTAGAGTTTATTTTCAAACGTGTGCATTGCTGTTTAAGTGTTATACACAATCGGAGTAAAGGCGAATTAGAGGAAATAGTATCATGTACAAAGGTAATATTCTCATTTGTAAATGCATATAAATGATTTTCAATCAAATAAGACACAAAATTAATTTGTATAACGAACTAATAGATATAAAGTGACAACCTATTTAGTGATTTGCAATAAAACAGAAATTACGCCGAAAAGCATGTCAATACACCTTACATACACCGAAATTTCACACAAACCTTGAAATTTATCAGCATTTTAACAAAACTTAACTTAAACAATAAAAAGTATCTATAGTTTATTAAAATTAATTATTGATTTTTATTCAGCATGGATTTTGTATGAAAATTGATCATTTAAAAGGATTGAAAAAATATTAAAGTTTGCTTCTTTTTTTTGTGATTCATTTTTACATTCCTGACTTTGATACATATTCAAACACTTTACGATTTTTTTTTGTTTCACGAGTGTTCTGTCCTAGACCAGCTTAATACAATTTTTGGCGTAAAAGTACGTAAAAATGGTAGGTAGGTACTATTTAGGTTAAATATATAGTGTGAAATATTATTAATTGTTGAATAGCTAAATAAAAATACACTATCTTTAAGCATGAAAAAATAAAAACACACCGACATCTCCTGTTTTAAATATGAAATATGCTAAAGAATAAACCATAAAATATTGTATCTAATAAAATGAATTTTACAATTTCCGATGTAACTAAAAAAGGTCTCTGAAATTATATATATATATATATATATATATATATATATATATATATATATACTAGGCCTATATATATGATGGAAATATATTTAAAAGTTATTACTTTTTAATTTTTGAATTTATTGTAGTTCAACAACTGAGGAAATTATACTGATTACATGTATTTTTATAACTAATTAGGTACATAGTGATGTAATTACAGATGATCGTATAAAATTTTTCTTTAGAAATTTCAGCAATAGATGATTTTAATTGATTTTAATGAATTTTTGTTTGCAATGTGATGGGCTTATCAACGTACGACTGTTTTACATATGTTCAAATGAATGATGTACATAACATTGCATCAATCTTCTCGTGTATATATTAGGTATAAGTTGTGGTAATAAATAAGGTTGGTTTTTTTTTTGGGGGGGGGGGGGGGGGGGTTGGGGGGGAAGCTAGCATCCAAACTGACTGTTAATTGTCTGTGGTTCAGAGAGCCTCTTTTAAAAGTAATCCTGATATTTACATGCGATAAAATAGTTCTTCTTTATTTATTTATATTTTTTTTTATATATTGATTTATTATTTTGTGAAATAAAAAACTATCGCTAGCGCCTTCTTGATTTTTTTCGCTTGTAAGTTAAATTCCTGCCATTCATTACGCATTACTCACACATTTCTTTAAATAGGTACTTTATATACTCCTCGCTTTACAAATACATCCGCTAACTTCAATGCATTATTTTAAAAAGCAAAGAGACGTGGCACTGCCGCGCGCGCCAGATAACAGAATTCCACGGAATTCTTGTGCTGTCTGATATTTAAGTTTGAATGTAATCGTCTGTTTTGTCGTAGTTGTGTTCTCCATAATACCTGCATGGTTCATCGTTTTTCTTTATCTGTTTAACATCAGCTGATTTAGGCTTGTTTTCTGTGGGTTTATGTTTTACATATTATTTATTTCTTGTTTTACATTTTATAAATTTTTCCCATGACAAAGAACGCAAAACTGCAATGGCATATGCCCAAGAAATTAAATCAAATGTAGATCGGTCTCTACAGCACGAGCCGTGATTCTACATAGACTTTGCTGGAAATAATTTCGTTGGATGCTGGCAGGCGTATGCGTGACTTACGTAAGAGAAGTTCTGTCTCTGGAACCGGCCAGTGTCGTAAATAATAAACCACGCGGTGGGAGTGTCACGCGACGGGAGTGTCACGTGGCGGGAGCGTCAAGCGGCGTGTGAAAATTAATGGCGCCAGGGTTATGCCATGAGTCGTAAATGATCCGGGGACGCGTGGTGAGTGAAAAGCAAACGATTTTAATGTGGATGAAATATATTTACCATAATAACTGATTCGGCGAGACTACGATGAATGCTTCCCACGGGTCGATGCGTCCAGCTCGGATCACGGTCTGATGAAGACTGCATGACCGGCGGGCGCGCGGAGGGGGAAACAGCGCCGCATCACGCCAGACCCACAAAAGAAACCGTAAATATTTATACGTTAAACTTACAAACGAAACATATAGTATCTAATTATCTTGATTACATTCTTTGAGTGAAAAACAAATGGCTGAAGGCTGTAAAATTTTGTCGTTAAATTATAATGTAATTAATTCATTTTAAAATTTTTAGTCATAATGGAAACTGTCTTGTCACAACTACTCCTTTTATTACTATAGGCTAATCCGCCATTAGTAAACTCACTTGCAATATTAATTAAATTAGGTAATTAAAGTTATTGTTTTGGACCTCTGTGTGCTGGTTGGAGGGTGCGTTCCGCCAGCGGAGAATAGTAATGACGGGATGGGGACCAGGCATTACTATCACAGAAGGCACGTCATTAGGTTTTCACTCATAGTTGCCCTGTGCTCGTCGCGAAGCCTGCGCGCTAGTCCAGTCTTGCGCTGAGGGGCGAAACGAGGTAGGAGCCCCAGCGAGCGTCGCATTTATCATCCTGCCACTCTAGCGCCAATCATAGTCCAAGCATTTTATGAGAAAAAGGGGTCGATTTATGGACAAATTGCAAGAAAAGGTTTTATTATATCAAAATTTGCAGAAACATTCGTAGAATAACATATCAAAAATCCACCAAAATCCACTTTATTTTGGTAACGCTTTTTCCGGGATTTGTCCCGGAAAAATGAGGAATAAATTAATAACTCTAAAACGGTGCGTTCTACGAAGAAAGGTATAGACACTATAATTAAATAGAGCCAAATTTACCATAACATATCAAAAATGTACAAAAATCCAATAATAACTACTATTTTGTTTTCTGGAATTCGTCCCGGAAAAACCTAAAATATTGAAATAAATTGAAAATGGCGCATTTTACGGCAAAATGTTTCAGGACAAAGTTAAAGTACACAACGATTTTCATAATATATTACAAATTCACAAAAATCAACACAAAATAGGTTTTTGGTTTTCCAGAAAATTTCCTGAAAAAAAAAAAGACAAAACGAAAACGTTGTATCGTAAGTCAAAGAAAGACGTGACTAAACTTAAAAGCCTTTTTTTTGTATTAAATATAATTTTAATTCACCAAAATCTGCTCATATATATATATATATATATATATATATAAATGTTTACATATGTAATTATGTATATAGTTTTTTTTTGTGACTCGTCCTGTAAAATCTTTAAAAATTCAATAAAACGAAAACAGAACATCGTATTGAAAAAGTTTCGGTGGGACAAACAGAAGCACACAAGATTTCTTATGCTATATCCTAAATTCACTGAAATCTGGTAAATAGATTTTATTTTGTGATCGGCCACGGAAAAAGTATTGAATATGTAGGCTAAATAACAGAAAGCATTGTATCCCATGTCAAATTATGTCAGATCCGAACTATATTCATTTTCCATAATATATTTTAAAGTCACTTAAATTATATTCTTTTTCAGTTAGTGGTGTGTTAAAACGTTTTTGAAATCTACCAAAATTATTTTCCAGAAATAGAAAATCAGACTCATTTCAACTGCTTATCGTTTGAACGAAAAATTCGACACGTCCATTCTCACAAAACATACCATACCATACAATTAAATCTACACAAGATTTCCAGTTACTTGTTTCGAGAAGAAATAGAAAAATATACACACATTGGGATGCACTCTGTAAAACACAAACATATTTACAGCACCTATAAAGCTCGTTACAATCCATTATAAATAAAAAGTATAATGGATGACAGGGCAAGAGTTTAGAGGACTACTGCATCATGTCAGCGAATACTGCCAGCAACGCTCAGTTAGGTACTTGCATCAGATCTATGAACTCAATGCATGGCACGTTACTGCGGGTTCATTTTGTTGATGATGGCGCCCTGCTTCATGCCTGCGAAATAAAACAAATAGGAAGACATGTAGCCACGGAACTATGTAATGATAGTATGTCATTAAACTATAAACTGCTATTCAGGCAAAAAAAAAAAAAAAAAACTTCTGACAGACAGGTCTCAAGATTATTTAATTTAATTTTATGTATTTTATCGTTTGCAGAGTTATAACACATGGATACATAAAATCACTCAGTACAAGGGAATGGGAATTCAATCGTATACATAGTAACTATACCAGGACAATAGTACATAAATTTTAAGAAAATTTTGATAAAGGTCAATTATATAATGCAACTTTTTTTGCCCTTAATTTAATTCACGATTTATTTTGACGTACGGTGCACGGTTCCGTTTTTTTTCTTTTGGTAACTTTTTTTCCGGTACATTTCCTGGAAAACAAAAAAAAACCAATTAAATGTTTAACTGTGGAAATTCTAATATATTATGAAAAACATTGTTTACTTTATCTTTTCCCTAAACCATTATGCTGTAAAGTGCACAATTTTCGATTTATTTCATTTTTAATATTTTTTTCCGGGACTAATCCCAGAAAACGAAGCAGAAGTTATAAGCGGATTTTCTTGAACTTTGGATATGTTATGGAAAAGTCAATGTTCTTTAATTTTTGTCTTTACAGGTTTTGTCGTCAGATGCACCGTTTTGAGTTATTATTTTTTTTTCGCGTTTTTCCGGGTCAAAAGAAAGTGGATTTCGGTGGATTTTGGATATGTTATTCTACGAATTTTTCTGCGAATTTTAATGTAAAAAAACCTTTTCTTGCAATTTGTCCATGTTTTTTCATATCTTTCCTGGACTTCAGTGGCGGATTTATATGGAGGGGGAAAAGGGGGGAAATTTCCTCCCTCCCCCTTAAGAGAATAACCATGAAAAAAAAAATGGATTTCTGACTATTAAAAGCAACATTTATCAAAGGCTATATTGGAAACATTGTTCGTATCATTAGTGATACATTAACCTGTGCCTTTTTCAAGTATATTATCAACATGAAGTTTGCAACACTGCTTGGTAACTTTACTGTATATGGTGGAGTATATCTTTAATAGGAAGTTTATGCTTTTTTCAAGGAATTTTCCAGTACAAAATTGGCAATTCTGCTGGGAAACTATAGTGTCTGAGATAGTTTCGCGCGCTGTAAATGTAAACAAGCAGCAGGACCGTGATAGTGATTGCTGTTTCGGTGCGCTGTTTGATGCAAGGATTACTGCAGGATGGGTTTAAATATAAAAGAAACCTGATATTACATTATTTATAATACAAAGTCTCCTTCCTAGTTGCAATATTCTCTATAGTGCTGCGGCAGAGCGCGCTGTTGTAACATTTAAGGGATATTATTTTTACGTATGTCAAACCTCGTCACTGAAAAACTTTCACTTAAAATAATAAAAATAATAAATAAACAAATGAATTTTACAAATTTGGCTGGAAGCAAATATGTAATAATGCATTTTATTTGTATATGCCTATCTAATTGTTAAACTATTATTAAATACATATGATAGTCCACTGGCTTAATTATTTTATTATTCCATTTTCATACATTTTCCAGGAGCCACGAAAAAAACGTTTTACAGCCACATGTAATGGTGTAGATTTTTAATTAAATTTTATTGAGAAGGCGGGAGGTCTCCAAGCATACTTTGAGTATTTTAGTATTTCTAGGTTACCTAGAATTTGTAATCATCCGGTTTCGAAGCAATCCAGGTGAATTGTTATTTTTGTGAATCAGTTGAAATTATTCTCAGTTTATTTGCCCAATATCTCTTTAATGCCCCAAGTATTGCATTATACTTGATCTGAATTGTTTTTAAAAATAATGAAATTAGCTTTCTAATAATAGTTTAATTTGTTTGGTTAAAATTTTGAATAATGTTTATCAGGTTGGTATCATCAATATGTTTATTCTGTATTAGATATTCTATGTCCGGGTTTCCATAATCAGGGCGGATACATACGGGTTGGCGTGGGGGCGCATCCCCCCCCCCCCCCCCCTCTTGGCGCGGGCGGCCCTGCACCAAACAAGGTTTTTGCTAGGGGAGGGCGTGCCAGGAAGAATATATAGTTTTAAAGAAGATAACACAAATTGTTACTTTTGTCTTGTATGTGTGTTTTTATTCGGTTGATTGTAGTTCTTGTCTTGAAAACAGTTTGAATTAACCCATACAGCAACCCCCCTCCCCCCTCTTCAAGATTTTTTCTGTATCCGTCACTAGCGTGTGGAATAATTAAGGATGATAATTGCCCCCTTTGTTTTTACGTCTGGTCAGTCAGCCTACAATACCTTTACATTATGTGACCTAAATAATAACTAAACCATACATGTACATTCCTACACAAAATACAAATACAAACCTATTTTATGTTGCTTAAATATTAGTACCTTTAGTTACACAAATATTTTTGTTCTATTTTAAGTTTAGAAACTAGTTTGAGTTTGCCTGAAAAAAAACAACAGAGTTTAATGAACTCGTGGTGACTTTGACAGCTGGGAGCGTCGTTCGCTGGGAGTCTTTGGGGTCATGAGGTCACTCGTGTCGTATCGCTTGAGTTTAGCCTTCGGTTTAGAAGTTCGGTTAGAGTTCATGGATTGATGTATGTGTGGTGTGGCAACACTGGAGCTCCTGTATCACACACACGTGGTTCCGTGATCATTAAACAGTTAACGCTTTATCGTAAATTATTCACTGTATCGCTTGTCGTGCCGGGTGTCGTAAAGCGGGTACTGTGTGCGCTACTATTTCCCGGCCAGCGTTAGGAAGTTACGGTAACAAAACATCACCGTTTTCCGTCAATGAAGCCTTAAAATGTGCTTGACAAAGAAAAGTGGAAAATGTTGCCTTGTGCTTGAAGATGGGACTGTTCTGCCTGGAGAATCTTTCGGCGCAGAAGTTCAAGCAGATGGAGAAATAGGTAAAACTAATACTGTACATTCCTGTTTTGATTTATAATATGCGATGTTTCCCGCCATAACCTTATGTGGCAAGATGTCATGAAAATTTTGTGTGCTGTTATCACAACACGAATATTATATTTGAAATTAAAAATCGTCAGTAAATGGCCAGGCTATTGAGGGTATGTGTACTTCAATTTAAGAAGGAAACCGCAGCGGCAACGTAATTATAAATAAGCGTTAAATGACACAAATTCAACATAGCCAACTATGGCGCAACAATTATCTTACTTCATTTTTCTTTTAATCTATATACAAACTGAGTTTATTGTATGTTGTTATTCATATAATAAACAATTTAAAGATGAAAATAAAAGACTATAATTCTAATTTTCTCATTTGCCTGCAGTTCTTTTATTAATATTGTAACTATGCCATAGGTAAATTGGTAGAGATGGTAGGCTACTATTCAATTTTAAATGCATATTATCATGGAATAAAATGTTGGATTATTAAAACAGTTGTAATTCTGTCCAGAGTGCATTGCAATGTAATAATTCTAGCCAAAGCTAGAGATATTGCAAGAGTTTTGGGATTAAACTCTGCCACAATACTTTTTGTATTACTAATCCCCATGATCAGAAACTTACTTTTGATTACCTCATAGAAAAGGTAAATGCCTAAATGACAATAAGTAATATATACCATAAACCTATGCCATTTAGGTGGTAACTTCAAGGAGTATCATGGTGTGAGCATTAAAATATTTTATGCTGTAACTTCTGAGAGCTAGGCAAGGGCCCAGCGTAGCTGGGTGCATACATATTATTGTGCAGTGCTTTAAAATAAATCAAACAAAAAACTGCAGAATATATTCGAGTGGTGTCTACAAAAAGCATTTAAGGATATGCTGAGAGCAGATTTAGTTTTTAAACTGTATTTTTAAGAGAATAAAAATACTTAAAATGTGTGTTTTGAGAATAATCTTTAGGCATGAAATTCTTGTAGAGATACTAGAAAGCACACAAGGAACTTGCATTGTATCTTAGGCTTCATTTCTTGGCCATACAACATTACGGTTTCTGCTTAATTCTCACAGTGGCCCTGTGCATAACGACAAGTATGTGTTCCATTCCACAGCCTTGCGCTTATAAGCAATACCGTGCTAGAAGCATCGGAGAGCGTAGCTCATCATCCTGCCTCATCAACACAAGTACACCCCTGACTAGGCGGGACCCTTTAGGGTCCAGCCTACCTGGACACACATACGGTGTGCAGAGCTTCAGGAAAAACAACGCAATTTGAAAACTGGTCAAGATATCAGAGTGGAGTCTTTTTACGAAAAGAATTTAGGAAAACACTAAAGCCCAAAACTTGTTTTTAGAAAAGTTTAAATGGCTATAAGGCATGTTTTCAGAGAAATGTTTTGGCATAAAACAACCGGTACAAATTCTCGAAAGCACTTAAGGGACTTGCGGTACACCTTTACCTTCATTACTCCACCATATAATGTTATGGCCACTACTCAGATTTCATAGTTGCCTTATGCACGACATGCCAGTCCAGAGTCTTGTGCGTGGAGGAGACACCACGCTAGAAGCACTAACGAGCATCGCACTTAACAGCCCGCCTCACCAACGCAGATACACCCCCTACTAGGCGGGCCCCTTGAGGAGATGTCTCATGCTGAGGCTGGTGTTTCAGTGTTTCAGACGGGCATGGTGGGTTACCCAGAGTCCCTGACCGACCCTTCATACCATGCCCAAATACTGGTGCTCACCTACCCGCTTATTGGGAACTATGGCGTTCCTGGGGACGAAACAGACGAGCACGGCCTGCCTTGGTGAGTTGTGGAAACATATACCAGCTAACTCCTAACCACTGTGAGAGACTGAAATGCTTATTTTATAGTACCTCTTAAGTGATATTGTACTTGTAATTAATATTGCTGTAAGTGCACGACTTGCAGATGCCAAGTAATACACTGATGGTAAGACAGCGCAGACTGCTACAAGACGCTAGTTGTTAAGTTTCGCTGACTTCGCGGGAAGCTCTGCTGGTTCCAGGCTGGAGAGGCTCGGCTGGAAGTTGGGAAGCTACGGTTAAGCCATCTGTCGCCTCGTGTCTCCGGATCAGTGGTCCTCCAAAACTCTGAGTCTGTCACCAGCTGAACTGAGTCGTATGTGTTGTAGGCCGCAGCATTGAATTCTCTATGATACAAAGGCCTTATTTTAGGTCTTATTAGGTATTGCAGTGGTCAGACACACCTCTCCTAGCATCTCAACTCATCTCTGTGGTAATTTTTAGCAACGGCATCTTTTCTGTGAAAACGATTCCACAACACTCGCATACACGCGTGTATGTGTATATAAAAATATACTAATGTTACTTAATTTTCATGCAATATGATAGTTATTCAAATCTCACTTGGTATTGAAAAGGCCAAAGAAGTCCTGGAAAATTTTGGGATAAATGCGTTAAAAACTAGAAAATATTCATTTTGGAAACTATTGCACAATTGTTACAAGATTTAAGTGACAATGTTTGTAATAATTTTACATTTTTATTTTCTATATTTAATATGCTAAACCACACAATTTTTCTTCAATTTCAAGGCCCTTTACAAGTATCTGGATTTCCATAATCCAGTCAGAATAAAAAAATCTTTGTGAGAATTATGCATTTTCACGATTTTTGAGTTTTTAGTATTGTAATTGTTGCTCATTACATAACCAAACTTTCACTTCAGTTATTATCACACAGAAATGCAAACACCTAACCTCCTCAAAAAAATTCCTCCTTGGAACATTAACACAACAGAGGACAATATAAAATACCATAAAAATTACTTAACACTTTCAGAGTCACTATCAGTGCTTGCAATTGCTAGTGCAGATATTTACATTTATGCATTGCATAAATTCAATGAGTTCAATGAAATATTTAAATGAGTATGCAATATCACACAAATTCTCTCAATAATAGCTTTTTAAAATCATTAAAAATGGACCACTGCCTATCACAACCTCACTCACAAGAATCAATAAACAAAATTAATTTTCAAATGTCTACAACAATATTAATTTAACAATTTACACTCTAATGGTTCTACTTTAAACTTAACATTTTCGACAACGCAAATCAAGTAACAAAAACAAGACATGAACTAATAGTAAATATAATAAGTTAAAATGCTAAAATCATTTAGGGTAGTAAACCCATAACAACAATTAAAGAGATGATTATATTATTAGTTTAAACTCTATGAATTATATTTTGTAACTAGTAAATACAAATGGTTACAATTTTTTCTTGTTCTCACAACACAAATGAATATCACAACATCATTTACTGTCTTCAATATGGTGTTAATAGTACAGGGTCTGACAAAAAGACCTCCCATATTTCAAAAGGCAGATACAAACAAACGAAGAAAGATACAGAAAAAATACTTTTAATTGTGAACAACAAATATTATCCCATTTAAAATTACTTGGTTTTAAACATTATATCAGATAAATGGTGTCCTCCATTGTTGACACATTGACGAAGCCTTTCCCGGAAGTTGTCCATAGTTCGTAGTGTCATTTCCGGTGGAACGGCAGCCACGTCCTGGGTGATTGCCTCCTTAAGTGCTTGCAGGGTTGTGGGACGATGTTTATAAACTTGCGCCTTTAAATGTCCCCAAAGAAAAAAGTCACAAGGTGATAAATCAGGCGATCTCGGGGGCCAGGCGATGTCTCCTCGCAAAGAGAGAAGACGTCCAGGAAACAAGTCTCTCAAAATTGCTAGAGATCGCCGCGAAGTGTGAGCTGTGGCGCCATCTTGTTGGAACCAGACTTCTCCCTCTGCATGGTCTCTAAGAAACTGGTTTAACTTAGGTTGGAGGAAGGTCTCAATCATGTGACAGTAGCGATTCGAATTAACCGTTACCGTAAGCCCATCTTCTTCAAAAAATTACGGACCCCACACACCGAATTCTGCAACGGCGCACCAAACTGTCACACGAGGGCTGTGAAGTGGTCGTTGGTGAAGTTCCTGTGGGTTTTCTGCTGCCCAGTAGCGCAAATTTTGTTTATTACAGTACCTGACAAGTGGAAGTGGGCCTCTTCAGATGAAATCAACACAGCACCAGGGGGAATGTTCTGAAGAATGTCCTCACACACAGCTCTACGAGTTTCAAAATATCTCTCACTTAATTCTTGGGAAACCATCATTTTGTATGGGTGCATGTGAAGATCTCTTTGCAGGTTTCTTCTTACACTCCGATCAGACAATCCTAGGGCAGCTGCCTGTTTAAGTGCTGAACGCTTTGGAGATTGCTGGATGGATGCTCTCACACGTGCCACATTTTCCGGCGTTGTAACAGTCCGAGGTCGGCCAGGCGATTTTCTTTTCAGTGCAGAACCTGTTGTTCTTAAGTTTGATACCCAAACGTGAATAGTTTTTCTATCCGGAACAGAATCATGTCGGCCAAGTTCGAACCGAATGCGAAATGCTTGCTGAGTATTAATCACAGAACTTCCGTTACGAATAAACTCCTCCACAACAAACGCACAATGTTCACCATGCCACGCCATTGCACCTACTGACAATGACACGTTTACCGCTATCGATCGATATCCCCTCCATCGACGTATCCCCACCACAACTCACGCAGCGCCCTCTCCAAATATGGGAGGTCTTTTTGCCGGACACTGTACCTTGGTATAAGAACTACAGAAAAATAAAATTGTTTGCAGGTAAAGAACTTGTAATATCACAATGCCCTTTTACAGAATGATCAAATATGATTAATAACTATAGGGAATAGTCTTTAATCTATCATTTTATGTTTTGGAAAATTCTATAATCCGGCAGTAGTATGTTTTAATTTATGTTTAATAATTTAATTGTAATTGTAAACATTTCACATATCACGGTTACATTTCCACAATGAAGACAACCAACACTTCTGTATTTTTTCTTTCTATAGATAATTTCTTTTTTTAAATACCATTGTGCAATATATTAAATTTTCTTTGGTTTTCACATTAAAACTATGACATTTGATAATCCAGCAAATTCGCTTTTTGACATAGTTGTGGTATTGAACTTTCCAGATTAAAGTCCTTTGCGTTAGTTCTCAAAAATTATATTTTGAAAGTTTTCCAGAAAAACATCTGTGGTTAACAGTTACTTTCTCTGGACCTTGCATTAATGCTGGCAGGAACAAATTGATGTGCCCTTCAGATAGGACAGCCTCTACTAAGCTGTAACTTTTTATCTTCACATCCGTTTTGCTTCTGTGTTAGGCTGTAGGTAACTTGGGAAAGTTTACATTAATTTGCATTCTGAGTGGCATTTAAAATGGTCAAGAAACTGGATTAAGCTGACAATGTATATATACTCAAAACTAAACCTCTAAGTGTACAAATAGTAAACTAGCTCTCACTACTGGAAACAAACACAGGGGGTTATGCTGGGTAGAGGGCAGTATGTCACTGTCCCTTGTAGGTTTTCTTCTGATATCATAAGTAAATTGTTTCAAAGCATCAGTTGGTGGTTTCCTTTGGTCAATAAGGCATTAAGATATAGCTTTTTATAAACTGGAATTAAGGCTACAATAAGTGTTTTTTTTTTTGGCAGGGATTTTTTTTTGTAAATTTTATTACAAGGTGTTCACACATGGGTTATAAACAAATCACTTCAATACTAGGGGGCCAATGCATGAGCAATTATGTGGCGTGACAGTTTTTGGCTAGTGACTGGTCACTCTAAAAAAGGTTGTCTTTTCCAGATAAGTAAAAAAAAACTTATGCAGAACTGATAAATAAATGTTGTGTAACTCATTTTAGAGCATTGAGAACCTCAATTGACTTCACGCCACATTCACACTTTCACGGCTAAGCGTCGCTATCTTTGAGGATGTTCAGCTAATGTTAAAAGTCCTGTGAAAGAGTGTGGATATGTGTCTTTAAGATTTCATTTAGTATGAGACTATTGCAATGCAAGAAAGCCTGTCACAAAACAAATAATGCACAAATGTTAGTAATATAAATGACAGTCTGAGAGGGCGGAGGTGATTGTCGCTGAACCGTGGACATGCCTCAGCTGGTTCGAGTCGCGGCGGGTGTGGGCGGCGGGCCTGGTGGTGGGAGAGCACTGCGACACTCCCAGCCACTGGCGGCACAGGCGCACGCTGTCGGAGTGGCTGCGGCAGCATGGGGTCCCGGGCATCCACGGAGTGGACACCCGCGCGCTCACCAAGCGGCTCCGCGAGAAGGGCTCCATGCTGGGACGCATCGTGCAGGTGGCGGTGGATCCGCAGCTGTCTGCCCTCTCCCTCGAAGACCCCAACAGCCGTAACCTGGTGGCGGAGGTGTCCATAAAGGTGGGTGCCTCTGGGACATGGAGCTACCTTGGAGCTTGTCTCATGTCTGAAAAACATCTCCTAAACACCACACATTGATGGAAAAAAAAGCCTGTAGTTGCTAATTAGTTAATACCTGTGCTTGGCTCGAAACCAAGCTCTGGTAAGAGGGCAATAATTTAAAAACACAGCTGCATGTTCAATGATGGCAATCCACTGGTCATGTACTAAGTTGTGCTGCCAAATTCAAATTTTTCTTACAATCGTTCTTACAATCATGAGCAAAGATCCGGGGGTTCACCCCCCCCCCCCTCCTCCTTTTTAATAAAAATACCTTTCTCTGAGGGGGCCTGCTTGCGCTTGAAAAAATTGTTATTGTAAATTGGGAATGATAAAACATTGTCATGTGGACCTTCCTGAAAACCTACAGATTTTCACCCATGCCTACAGTTTACATAAAATTACATATTTACTATCAACAATCTGCATCTAACTTTAATGAGCATTTTGTTACTAGATATTCAATATATTCTGGTATTCCAAAACTATAAAATAATTAATTATGTTAAATATTTCAAAAAGCTATATAAATAGTTACTTATATATATATATGTGTGTGTGCGTGCGTGCATGTGTGTGTGCTGAGGATGTGCCTGGATTACACACACATACACACATCAGTAATATAGTTACTACGAAAAACAAGATTAGATTAGAAATAGCTGTCAACATAGTTGCAGTTTTGTTAAACTCTTGTGTGCAAGTAGGTCTATGTAAAAATTTTTGCACCTCTTTCTCAAAACATTTGCTTCTTCTTGTACTGTTATGGTTGGTAGTATCATGTCTAACATGGTGTTCTTTTCAGGCAAGTAGTTGTATTTCTTAATTGTGCAGATAGGCTAGCAAGAATGTGTGCAATGGGTTCTCGGTGGCTGTGATTGCTAAGTTGTCACGCTAGTGTGGCAAGCGCCATGGATTGTCTCATGACACCCCGGCATGACTCAAATTTCCGAGCATTGAGTTGTAGTCCAAGTGGTTCGGAGCCCACCACGTCGTCTCGTGCGAGCCTCTGTGCACGACCATGCGACGTACATCTTCGACATTAACTTTGGTTGGACTGCACGTCGTGTGGTGGGTTGCCAGTCTGCGGTGACGTACAACCCACACGGCTCGCCGCGCGTGTGCGTGGTGGACTGCGGCCTCAAGTACAACCAGCTGCGCTGCCTGCTTCAACGCGGAGCGAGGGTGGACGTGGTGCCCTGGGACCACCCCCTGGACGAGGAGGAGTGTGACGCCATCTTCGTGAGCAACGGCCCCGGCAACCCTGCTCTGTGTCGCCCCACCATCGACAACCTGCGCCGCGCCGTGTCGAGCGACCGCAAGAGGCCCATCTTCGGGATCTGCCTTGGACACCAGCTGCTGGCCACCGCCATCGGCTGCACCACTTATAAAATGAAGTGAGTGAACTGTGTCATGAATTTCGTTCAGATGTAGACGCATGCTTATATGGTTAAGAGGTTAAATACACTGGCATAAAATGATGTGCCATATGCAGGGACAAGATTGTATGATGAATGGTAATAAAACCGAAATAACACCGAAAAGTGTGTCAAAACACCCCATAATGCTGAAATGCAAGTTCGTGTACAATCTATCACCAAAATACAAGTTATATCATGGAATTAAGTACCATTTAACCAAAATTTAATTCAAACCACTAAAAAAAAATATGGTTATTATGTACCTAATACAAAGTAGTTTTTATATCATACAAAAGTATGGTTATTATGTAATACAAAGTAGTTTTTGTTCTGAGGTTAAACAGTTACATGTAGCAAAGGATGGTTAATACAAATATCCCAGTATAATGTAAATAAAATGTGAATTTTCAACTAAAATAATACTGATGCCATTGCTTTGGTTTAGCATATGTTTGGTTAAAAAAGCTTAGAAATTATATATTCTTCCAAAATGTTCTTATGTCTTTTGTAAGGTAGTTTCTTTCTGTACCTTTGCTTTATTCTTCTGTCTTTAATCCTTACTACAGTGAAAAACTTTCTTTTTCTGAGCCACATATGTAAACCATTCTAAAATTTTATTTTACAATCCATATTAAAAATATTTGATATACAAAAATTGTGAAAAGTTTTCTTGGAGGATATTATTGTTATTTTTTTAAGTGTGTTGACATGTATTAATTAAGAAAAATATATTTAGCTCTAGTTAAATTTGATTTTGAAAGTACATAAAAATCATAATTAAATGTATAATTACAGCTTAGTTAATACAAACCTCACTATAGCAAAATAACTAAATTTTAGTCCCTTCAAGTTTTAACGACATGTTAAGGTTTGACTGTAGGTGACAGGATTAGTTTTGAACTTAGTGTCATTTATTCTCTGTGATGGTGTATGTTTCTGTATGTAGGCTTGATAGTCCTCTTAAGAGGTACTGTATGTTAGCAATGCTGTCAACAGTAATTAATACAGTGAGTATTGATTTGATGGATGCTCTCCAGGTTTGGAAACCGCGGACACAATCAGCCGTGCACCCACTATGATACCGGACGTTGCTTCATGACGTCGCAGAACCATGGCTTTGCAGTGGACGTTTCGTATTTGCCAAAGGGTTGGCTGCCCTTGTTCAAAAATGCCAACGACCGCACCAATGAAGGTCTTGTCCACACCTCCTTACCCTACTTCAGGTGCGTAGTTTCTGTTTAGGGATATTTGAAGTGCAGTGAGAGCCCTGTTGGTGAGACTTCGGGCTGGGGTGCAACAGGATTGGTCCCTGGCATATGGCTATGAAGAGGGTCAGCTGGGGATTTCCCTAATAAGGTATTTTTGTTAAGTAGAAGGAGATGGACATAAGAGAAAAACAGGTGTGGGAGAAGGTACTGCATTTTGTTCCCATCCCAGGTATACAGAACTACAATCTGTAAAAATGCTATGTATAAACATGAATCTTTTTCTCTTGGATTGTGGAATATTTTATGTGTTAGTCAAGATTGTGTTTGTTCAGTAGTGTACGTAAATAAGATGAAACAAAAAATAAGATTTTTAGTTAAACAATCAGAATGACTAGCTTTGCTGTAGAAGTGAAGAGTTTGATGCCCCAGCCTCTCCTTCCCACGTGGACATTGTTAAGGTGGTGTGTGGTTCTTCCTGCAGCGTGCAGTTCCACCCGGAGCACATGGCGGGGCCCCAGGACCTGGAGTGCCTGTTCGACGTGTTCCTGGACCTGGCCCGCGGCACGACCGCCACGGTGCCCGCTCTGCTGGGCGAGCGCCTGGCGCCCACGCCCGCCCCGCCCCCTCCCTCCGTCCTGCTCCCCAGGAAGGTGCTGATCCTGGGGTCGGGCGGGCTGTCCATCGGCCAGGCGGGGGAGTTCGACTACTCCGGCTCCCAGGCCATCAAGGCGCTGCACGAGGAGCGGATTAAGACGGTGCTCATCAACCCCAACATTGCGACCGTGCAGACCAGCAAGGGTCTGGCCGATAAGGTGTACTTCCTGCCGCTGGTGCCCGAGTACGTGGAGCAGGTATGTCTGTCGCTCTGTCTTGCTGTCTTACCTCGGCCATTAACAGTGTGACCTTCCTCTGCACTCGCATTGGCCACAGGAACCTTTGCCGTTTCAACAGAACCTATGTTTGTTCCGATGCACTCGGGGTATTAATGTGTACTGTTTTGACTCGGTCTCAAGTTATGACAAAGTAGTCAGTGCACAGACTAGTGTGGCCTTGTCATCTCTTGTGTGTGTCAACTCTTACACTGTTGTGCGCCTCGACCTTGCGGAACACATTGTGTCAATCTGTGAACAGTGTTTGTTTGTCCCGCTAGAGCTGCTGCAAACATCAGTGTTTGTTGCAAGTGGTATTAGGCTACCTTAGTGCATGCAAATTTTAGTTTTGTTCAGAGACCATTCTGGCTCATTTAAATTTAATTTGTAATTTTGATTTTACAATAGAACTTAGCTATGTTTTGGTTGACTCTTAATGGTTCTTTGAAGTTATTTTAATGTGCACGTAAGGCTGTGCCACCCTTTAATCAGTATTCGGTTATCAGTTGCCAGTGTGTTGTATGTTAACAGTGTTTTGAAGCAGAAAGCTATTTTTTAAATGAGTTGAGACATTTAGTGTGTTTTAGTTTGCCCGTCTTTGAATGGAAGGCCCTGCTTAAGCTTTGATGTCAACAATATGTGTGTTTTTTTAATTTTTAGTTCTACCTTTTATCATTTTTAATGTTAACATTCATAGTTAGGACTGTTTGGTCTTATTTAAAATGATTGTAGTTTTTATTAATGATATCTCAAGAATATTCCACTTACGAAAATTTCCTGCATAATAAGTTAAAAAAATTATCTTCTATAAATACATACATATATTTCAAAATTTCAAGTGCCTTGAGAAACTTTTTAACAGGGTTTTGGTGTATTAATAGTTATACCAACATTCTGAATCTATTTTTTTTTGGTCCAGATGATTTAACAAAAGTGTCTTAATGTCTTTTGCCAGGTCATAGTTTTGGAGAGACCAGATGGTGTTTTACTAACCTTTGGAGGTCAGACAGCATTGAACTGTGGCATCAAGCTTGAACGGTCTGGTGTCTTTGAAAAGTACAATGTCCGAGTCCTGGGCACCCCAATACGCTCCATCGTAGATACAGAAGATAGAAGAATATTTGCGGAGCGCATTCAAGAAATAGGGGAAAATGTAGCCCCGAGTGCTGCTGTACATTCAGTGCAAGAGGTAAGTCGACAACATCTACTTGAAAATTGGAAAACTGATTGTTCACTGCATGAGGACTAATTACCTACATTTCATTTTCTTGTCCCAAGTAGGTGTCTGTTCTCAGTTTCGTCTATTCTTGGCATCAAGAAATTTGGATTAAAATTTAGTACTGGTCTCTTTTAAAAGATTAGGGTATGTGCAAATACATATTTGGTAAAAGGTATCAATAGTGAAATTCGGAACATTTATCCTAAATTTCAATAAAAAATTTTTTAAAAGAGAGTCAAATGAAATAAAAATTTTATAATATTAAATAAAGATAAAAGTTTCTAACAAAGTTCATTTAGTATACAGTGAAACCTCATTAATACAAACCTGAAGGGGAGTAAAATATTTCAGTTTGTAATAACGAGGTTCATATTAATGAGGTTCTTGAGCCAATAGGTAGAATAAGAACTCGATAAGAAATATTGAATTCCTACATGTCAGAGCACTAAAAATGTGGAATATTATTATTGTAATAGAAGCCAGATATTGACATGCACACTAACAAAATACACTTAGAAGCAATTTTAATAGTTTTAATAAAATATACTATAACAGACTGATAATTAGTATACATAAACATATGTATGTATTCTTATTTAATTTGCTTCCAAAGTTTTGACAAAAATGATTAACATTTACCGTACAGTTAATTGCTGTTGAGTGTATAGCAATTCTTATGCAAAGTATGCAAGATATATTTACATAGGTTTAAAAAAATCATTAATTTTTTTCTGGAAACACTTATCTCTGTAAATATCATTTACAGCAGAACATATCTTCTCAAATCCTGCAATCAAGTCAATTGGCACATCACTTGCAGCAAGTACATTTTCCAGTGTACGCAAAGCACTGATTGTGTCACTTTTGCTTGGAAGTTTATGCACTACCTCACCATTGTCGTCATCACCATCATTATCCTGACTTGTACCACCCTCACAAAGTGACTGTACAGCGTCAGCCCTTGGTGTTTCCAGTAATCCTCGTGAACCAACAAGATCTTCTGCAGTTAATCTTGCACTGGTGTACACACTATCATCAATATGAACAAACTCATTGAAGTCATTATCAACTTGCACATGTTCTTTTAACTCTTGCCAATCCTCTAAAGGTTGATCACAGTCAGGTTCTTCAACAGTTTGCTGGCCAAAACCACTTTTTGCAAAGCAATGCACAATTGTCTTTTGGCTGATGCTGTCCCACGACATGGCTATACTGCGGATAGCATCCAAAACTGACCATCTAGGAAGCTCAGTCTTTCCTTTTTCACACTGCCTGATAAGGTATTTCACCAAGCGCTGTCTGTAGTTTCTTTTCAAGCACTGTATTATACCTTGGTCGAGTGGTTGTGTCACACATGTTGTATTTGGTAGCAAGAAGAGTAAGGTAATGTTTTCCAACTTCATACCATGAGCAGTATGTGCAGCACAGTTGTCCAACAATAACAAAATTTTGTGATTTAGAGTCGCCATTTTCCTGTCCAATTTTAACAACCACAACTGGAAAATTTTTGTGGTGACCCAAGCCTTACTGTTTGCCTCGTAATCTACTGGCAGGTTTTTTGCTGCAACATCTTTGAAACATCTTGGCTTGGCAGACTTGCCAATAACCAAGGGTCCAAGTTTAGTACTGCCATCTTGATTACAACATAGTAAAACTGTAAGACGAACTTTACTGTGTTTACCGCCATGGCAGTTTTCACCTTTTACGGTTAGAGTTTTATTGGGCAACAGATTGTAAAAAAGCCCTGTTTCATCCATATTAAACACATCTTGTGGTGCAAATTTACTTACGATGGTCTGTACTGACTGAAGCCAGTCACTCGTTGCTGTTTGGTCGACAGCTGCAGATTCGCCACAAATGGTTTTTGTAGCCAAATTATGCCTATCTTTGAAGCGTTGAAGCCATCCGTTGCTGCAATGGAAATCATCAATTCTGAGTTGCAGTGCCAGCTGATCAGCCTTTTCTTGGATAATAGGCCCGGAAATTGGAACTCTGGCGGCGCGCATCTGATGAAACCACTCCAGCAGTTTGGCCTCTAATTCGGAATGTTTACCGACGCGCATCCTTTTCTTAGTTTGATTACTACCTTTCCTGACCGCTTCTTCTATTTTATCTGCTTGCTTTAGAATTGTACTTAAGGTTGATTTTGATATACCAAACTCTTCAGAAAGTTCTGTTTTCGTTTTTTCACCCTGACGAACTGAATTTATTATCTTAATTTTCGTCTTCAATGCAATTTCCTTGCGTTTACGTTTTGCCTCCATTTTTATGTGTGTACGTACAAATTCTAAAGTTTAATAAAATTCTCACGAGATAATTCACTTAAACTTTCATTACAACGTACACAAATATTAAACACGTTAGGCGTAATATATATTTTGATTTTATTAGTCCGGCACAGATTCATGTATACAAAGGAAGTACAAAATCGAACGTAAATACAATCCCACGTGAAGTTCGATATATCGAATATTGTACAAACGCGAGTGATTTCTGAACATATCGAACACACGAACGAGTGATTTTGAAAACATAAGAGTTAAAAACACACTTCGGACACTCAGGCGGGGCCGTATCTTTGTGGTAATCTTTGGTTCGTATTAAACTGTAAACATGACTGTTTGTTTATACGGAAGGGAATTGTTATTGTTCGCTATACATAATAACGAGAATTTCGTATTAACCAAACAAATCTTCATTGTGTTTAATGGGCATATTTCACGGGGAAATAGTAATAGGTAATATTAACGAGTCGTTCGTAATAAGCGGGATAATGTTAACGAGGTTTCACTGTATATAATACTACAGTCAAACCTCTCTGAAACGACCCCTCACGGTTCCCAGGAATAGGGTCGTAATGGGGGGGGGGGGGGGGGGTTGTAATAGATGTTTTCAGAAATTGTCAGTTCATTTCAAACCCCCCCCCCCCCCTCCCCCTTCCCAAATTGCTACTCGCTAAGAAACCAGCTGTACAATGGCAGGATGCTGTCACTCACAATGCTAGACGGCTTTGCTTTAAACCCACTTCAATCTTCATGAATAGTCCGTCGCCTTACAGGCCACCTCTAAAGAAAATATGTCAAAAGACAGTTTATTTTTACTGGTTAGTTTACATGTACGTTTTCTGCTTGCCGTAGTTAAATACACTAGAACCCCGATGTCACGAACCCCGGATTTAACGAAGCAGTGATTTTACGAATACATTCTCGGGAACCGTCAAAAAATTGGAAATTTTTACCAAAATGTGAAAATCGGAAAAAAAAAAAAAAAATCATGCTAAAAGTTCTTTATCATTAGTTTATTAAATTATAACAGTATTCACACAAACCTAGGAAAGCTACATACATATAACAAGCTTTAAATATTTTTTTTTTCTGCAACTGGTCAATAAATAATGAGGTTATACTGCGATATTCATGTTTCATAGCTTTATAGAATAGGGTGTAGGTTAGTTAGTTGTTGAAAGTAGAAGCTTTTGGTGGAAGGCAGTGCTGGGCGGAGACGTGCAGACGAACGATGCGTCGTGCCCCCAGGCGCTGGAAGCTGCGGAGAAGCTGGAGTACCCGGTGATGCTGCGGGCCGCCTTCTCGCTGGGTGGCTTGGGCTCGGGCTTCGCCAACAACCGCGAGGAACTGCGCTGCCTGGCACAGCAGGCGCTGGCCCACTCCGGCCAGCTCATCATCGACAAGTCTCTGCGTGGCTGGAAGGAGGTGGAGTACGAGGTGGTTCGGGACGCCTGCGACAACTGCATCACCGTGAGTCTGCTGCCCTCCCTCCCCACGGCTGGCAAAACGAAACTGCACGTCAGCCATGAAGGGCATATGTACCATTCCCGGTCGTTATTTTATACTTACCCTCTTTTATAGCATAATCGTCGCACTCGCATAATCGTTGCACCTATATTTTAGGCCGTCAAAATTGGGATAAAAAAACTTCTCGCGTAAACGTTGCATGTTGTTTTAGTCCTGCTATTAGATGCCGAGCACTTTGTTTAGGTATCTTTTCCGTATAAAACTATGTATTTTTAAGTAGAAATCAAATATTTATTCGGACATTACCACATACTTATTTAATTAACGGAAATACGAAGTTGTCTGACGTGTAAATTTTCTTTTAAAGACGTTTTTAAACGTTATAACCTTTATCTGTTTGTTTGCGTCGTCACAATGTACCATTTACAATAATGTAGAAAGCGCTAGTTGGCATCATACTTGTTTGGTTATGTTGCTTCCCGTATAGAGCGCGCACACGTAGTCGAATATCGATTATCTCGCCGATGCATGCAACACACTCTATCACATGCCGAGTTAACTACATTTAATAGCCCGCACTCTTTCGTGGGAAGTGTGTACAACGACCATAGTTTCACGTTAGTTCACGTCACACATTCAAGTGGCTTGCTTTCACGTCACAATTTTGGTTTTTCTATTTAAAGTTGAAGAAAAGTTTTTGTTTCACGACTTATTAATTTAAACTGTTTGGCGTGCTCTTTTAAACTTCACTTTTTAAATACTAAACGTACTTTCCATGAATGGGTTTTGTTTTCATAAATAACTTTATCTAACAATTTTTTTTTCTCTCATAATTGTCGCACCCCTACTTTTAAAACTTGAATTTAGAATAAAATGTGCTACGATTATGCGAGAAAACATGGTACCTTCCACACAGCTAAACTTGCCAACTTTTTGAATGGCTGATCTTTCACGTACTTTTCGCATAATTAGCTGACAAAGTTGCATCTTTATTTCTTTAATGTTTTGTGCAATATGGATAAGGAGAATAAAATGGAATATAAAGCTGTAACTTTTTAGTTGTAAAGTAGAGGTGGACGGGATCTTGAAACTCAGGATAAAAGTTGGGAAAAAGACCATTCCCGAACTTCCGGAAATAATTTTTCTCCTCTGGATAATACTTGGGGAACAATTAACTTTTTTTAATAGTTAAAATCTCCTGCAAACTAATCTTTACCATTAGATTGTGTTTGAAAATGAACTTCATGAGAGCAGCAAAGAACAATGTTGCTAAACACATGACATTCAAAATGATACAGACTCGGTTTTTAACAAATTGAAAGACGCAGTCTTGGTTTCAAATAATTAGGCTATAAATTTCTGTTTCCTTCAGAGTCTTTAGAGCTGTTTTAAGTTTTTGCAGTTAGTCAGCATGTATGATCATAAGTTAATTATGAGAAATGAGAATGAAAGTGGATGTTATAATTGTTTACGGTAAATTTTATGGAATAAAAACGCATGGTTTATAAATTTGGCATTCCAGGCAGTAGTGGCAAAAGTGATTTTGGTGTGACTTTAGCACTATTTGGAAATTCAAGAAATTACCTGATAACAGGATGCAATGCACTTTTACCCTTTTGTCCTAAAAAGTGAGTATGGTTCAACCACAGGAGCTATAAATGAGTTATTCATTCTTTTTTTAAAAAAAAAAAAAAAAAAAACTGCAACAGAGATTTGCCAATGAACGTCTTTTCTCTAGTGCTGGCAATATTGTCAGTAACAAAATACTAACAAGTAAAATGTTGAAGAATTAGTATTTCTTCACGAAAATTTGCAGTAAGTAGGGAATAAGATGTTTGTTTTTGTTTCCATAATGCGTTACTTATTATTTGTCATTATGTATCAATGTATATTTTATTAACTTGAAATCATTTTGTCTACTAATGGTTTATGGGATGGATGAAATGTTTTTGACAGACATTTTAATACATAGTAATTTTTTTTTTCTGTATACCAAGTTAAGTGACAATTTCAATGCTGTTGCTCCTGATCCTGAAAATCCAATATCTTTCATGACCGAATTCTGTCCCGAAGTAAAAATGCCATTCTTGTCCACCTCTAGTTTAAACGTTTAAAGTCAATACCTGGGCTTTTAAAAATCATCAGAATTTTTATGATTATAAAAGGCTGAATAAAAATTTTCATTTATTGGCCCCATTTGTTTCTCTTTATCCATATTGCACAAAAATGTTAAAAATTCAACTTGCCAACTAATTATGCAAAAAGTACGCATTATATACATATTATATATATGTATAATATATATATATTTATTTATTTATTTATTTATTTTGTTTTAGTTTCACCACTCAAAAAGTCACAAATTTAACAGTGTTAAACTAAAAATACAATTCTGACATGGAATGGGACAAATACTCTTAACTCACTGAACTGCACCCAAGAAAAACCAGGTTCCAGTCTCAGCCCGGCTTTTGTATTTTGGTTTCCCAAAATCACTCCAGGTAGCTTTCGGAATGGTGCCTTACAGGTGTGTGCAAATACAGGAGCATAATAATTTATCCGAAATGGTCTGCATTCCGAATTTCGGAAATTTAATACAGGAGGCCTAGTAAAGCCAAGTTAGGTTATGTCAGATGTATTAAAGATTTCAAGCAACATAGTACAAAAACAACAAAGTACATTACGTAAATAAACACTGCAGCATAAATAAATACCTGAAACAATCGCCAAAATAATTTGTTTTTAACAACTGATACTGTAAAACATCTGGAGAATGTTTATGGTGCGTCGTCATCGCCGCCGATGTCGCCGTCAACTCGTACGTCTCGTGATCGGCCGGGAGCAGGATTTTCCTTCTCCTAAGATGAAGCAGCACGAATAATGTCATTTTTAAATGCCTCTTGAAGGGTCACTTGTTTTGGTTTAAGCTTCTGACTAAGTAATTTTTCTTTAATCGCATACACAGACATTACTTCTTGCGCACTTACAAATGAATGTTGCTCGAGTCCTGCAATTAACTTATCGCACAGTGTAACCATGTCGTCAGTTGAGATCTTATCACATTTTTCTTCTACGTCATCGTCACTGTCATCTGCATTCTTGTCAGGGTTTAAAATCATTCCTGCAATTTCGGAGTCGCTCAATGAATGCACAACAGGTACATCCTCGTCAACATTTAACATTTCTTCAATGTCTGCTGCCTCAAGTTGACTGATGCTACTGTCTGGTACGTTTTTTGCATAGGAAACGAGGCTTGTCACAATAAATCGCTCATCAGTACAGGTTGAAAATCCAACAAAGTCATCTTCATTATCTTCTTCGCAGTCAAAAACCGTTTTAGGCCAAAGCCTATTCCAAGCATTTGTTAATGTTGATTTTTCAATTAGATTCCACGCATTCGCGATAGCATACAGTGCGTCTTTGATACTGAAATGCTTCAGGAATTCTTTAATTCCCTCTCCTCTATTTACAGCAGCTAGCATGCACGTCATGAAGTTGTTTTTATACTTGCATTTCATGGAGTGCAAAATTCCTTGATCACAAGGCTGTAATAAAGACGTCACATTGGGCGGTAGGTACACACAAGAAACATTGTTTTTAACTAGAAGTTCTGCCGGTGGATGTGCAGAGCAGTTGTCTAGGAACAACACAACAGGACAGTTATCATCCAATCCTACTTCACTGCAATGAGCTCGTGCTGATGGGACAAAATGGTTGTTAAACCAGTCAGTGAACATCTCACGAGTGACCCACGCTTTTTTGTTCGCGTAGTAATTCACTGGTAAATTATGCACACCTTTTAAGCACCTAGGATGCTGGCTTTTTCCTATAACTGCCAACTTCACCTTGTGTGTACCTGCTGCATTAGCACAAGCAAGAATAGTTAATTATCCTTAGCATCTTTATATCCAGACGGCGCATTCTCATCAGCTGGCGCCAGTGTTTTCCTGGGTACATAGCGCCAGTACAAAGCCGTTTCATCAGCATTGTAGATCTGTTCAGGGCTGAGGTTTCCATCTGCAACAATCCTGGCAAATTCATCTATGTAATTTTCAGCTGCCTCGTGGTCTGCTGAAGCTTTTTCGCCACATATTTTCAAATATTTGATGCCGTGACGTTTCTTGAATTTTTGCAGCCAGCCTTCTGAGTACTGACACACGCCTTGAATTTCTAGTTCTTCGTGAAATTTTTTCGCTTGCATCATTATCATTAGGCCATTCAATGCCACGCCTTCACTTCGCCGTTGCCGAATCCATTCCATCAACACACGGTCAACATCTTCATTTTGTGCCCTATGCATTGTTTTCCTACACTCCATTGCTTTTCTGTCGTCACTTTCACTAAAAAAACATAAACAATTTGTCTTTTTGTTTCTTCAAATCGTACACAGTTGTAATTCTGTTAGTTGTCGTACAGGCACGCCGCGATCAAGTTTCCGCAATAATTCCACCTTCTGAGTTATTGATAATGTTAAGTGTTTTCGTTTTTTTTTCGCTACCACCCATCTTCATATCGGAATGCCTTTTTGCCATTGCCGTCTTCAAATATGGCAACACGTTCGCGTAACAACACGGTTAACTACTAAATGCGATAAAACAACTCCTATCGTAGCCAAGCAGCAAGCTGTAACTGGTGCTAGTTTGCCGGACAAACGGTAAAAACAGCGCCTCGGCGTTGCCAAATTGCATGCTGCCTTGCTGACGCAGTGCTGCCAAGTCACTCGCTCGCACTAGTCACGCGATCGCGACTTGAGTTTGCCACACAACTGCGAACAATATCGCGGACGTTGAAGTTTCGAAAAAAAATTTCTGATTTTAGAGCTGTTCGGGTTTTGGAATTTCGGATAAAGGATGGTGCACCTGTATAAATTTTTTTTTGTTCGTATTGAATACCAATACCAAATTATACTCAGTAAAAAAATCAAATTTTAATAATAAGAATGAAAATGGTAATCCCTCTAATAACAACATTTTCGCATCACGTTAGAAATACATAAGGGGGAAAAAATAGGTCAATATTCACTGTGTTGGTTTCTGGGAAACAGACAAAAAAATAATATTGAACTATAGGTCATGGACCATGGTCAATTCCTTACATGCCCAGTTACCTCTAACTTTGATTTTCCAGTGCATCTACCCTGCTGTCACTGAGATTTAAGTTTACTTATGAAATTAAAAAAATTTTTTAACACAAATATTTTATTATGATTGTTGTGTTTAGTCATGGATGTTGATAGCGGGCTGATGGTACTGCCTCTGGCTTTGTCTTAGAAATGGAATATGTTTTGTTCATAATTTTGATCAAATATGCATTTTGTTGAAATCATAGGTAGATTTAAAAGTTACTGGACAAAAAAAACCTTAAAAGCAATTGCTTAGTTTTTGACGTAAATAAATCCAAAAATTACATAAAGGTACAGATTTTCATACGTTTTGATATAAAACATTAAAGTTTCTGCCTATGTTTCAGTTAAATAATTTTTTGGCATTGGAATCTATGCACAAATGTGCACTTAAGCGATCAGTCCTGTTCATTGTTTAGACTATTTTCTTCCGAGGACCATTTTGGTAACAAGAATTTGACTGGTATGTAAACACTACAATAAAGAAATGATAGAAACATCAGACACAAACGACCAGCATACACATGCTAGCGCCGTTTTGAACACTGTCCATACAAGGAAAAAGGGCACAAATCACAATTAACCAAACAGGGCATAAATTGCAAAGCCTGAACAAGTCCGTCATGTACAATTTTTTATTGAATCTGAGAAAGAAACATTTATATTTAACTAATATAAATGTGTCAGTTAATATTAGTTTAGTCTATGCTAGTTTTGATTTAAGACTAAAATTTATGTACGAGGGTTATTTTTTTTTCAACCTCCGATCGGCTGTAAAAAAAAACTCGATTTAATTGGGAAATTATTTTAATATCAAAAGAAACGTACATCTTTACTCTATTTTTCCACATAATCACCGTGCAGATTGAGGCATTTGTCGTACCGATGCACCAGCTTTCCAATACCCTCTGCATAAAATGATGCCTCCTGCCTATTCAGCCACGTTTTAACAGTGCTCTGCAGTTCATCATTCGGCGATGTATTTCTGCTGCAGTGTGCCCTTCTGCCTGTAAGAAACGGATGACTCCACGCAGCTCGCATTTCGCCGTACAGTTTATCGTTGCAGCCATGTTGACATTCCCATAACCAAGCTTCAACTGAGGTGTGAGTTGGCCGCTCCACATGGTTGGTGGAAGGGGGTTAACACTATGAGACGTGTCGATTCGTGTACGAGCGATTAGGGTATCGATTAATGGGCATGCCATGGAGAAATGAAACTGTAATCACACTGCAGGGCACTGTTAAAACGTGGCTGAATAGGCAGGAGGCATCATTTTATGCAGAGGGTATTGGAAAGCTGGTGCATCGGTACGACAAATGCCTCAATCTGCACGGTGATTATGTGGAAAAATAGAGTAAAGATGTACTTTTCTTTTGACATTAAAATAATTTCCCAATTCATTCCTGTTTTTTTTTATTACAGCCGATCGGAGGTTGAAAAAAAAAAAAATAACCCTCGTAAATGTAAATATAAACAACTTTGCCACTTCAAACTAGATAGTTTTACTTTTACTTCTTCCCCAATTAGGTAGCTCTTATTTTATCAACCCCTACTTTTCTCTAATCTTATTCATATTCTCTCCATGTCTTATCTCACCTTTCCTCCTTATTTCCATGTATTCTTTTCCTACTCTGTTATTTCTTCCCCCTACCCCTTTTTATATTTAATTCTTCCATCTTTTTCATCCCCAAATGCATAATTCATGTGCCGTAGTTTTGTTGCATGTGTTCATGGTGAATGTGTGGTTATTTGGTGTGACCTGGCGTAGGTGTGCAACATGGAAAATGTGGATCCGTTGGGAATCCACACAGGGGAGTCCATAGTTGTGGCACCGAGCCAGACACTGTCCAACAGGGAGTATAACCAGCTGCGCTCGACAGCCATTAAGGTGATCAGGCATTTCGGAGTGGTTGGCGAATGCAACATACAGTACGCCTGCAATCCCAACTCCGAGCAGTACTACATCATAGAGGTGAGTGGGACATAGCTGATGTTTGGACTAGGTTTTAAGCAGCACTACATCATAGAGGTTAGTGGGACATTGCTGATGTTTGAACTAGGCTTTAAGTAAATAAACTAGTGTCACATCACATGAATAATGCTCCTCTTTGCTTTTTTCTTTCTCTCTCTTTGCTGTAGGACATTTGTTTGGTAAAAATAACAGTTTCATTGTATTACCTAAAGTTGGTCACACCAACAACTCAATACATTTAGTTTAAATTTCTTAGCTCCACTTAATAAAGAATTTATTTAAATACCCATCATACTTTCAAATTGAAAAGTAGGCGAATGTTCTGGGCTAAAAAATAATTACCAATGCACAAATAAAAAAAATCTCATTCGGTACATCTACAGGCGTAGGTAGATTTTGAAGTGCCTATTTCTTCTGGAAATGATTTGGAAACTTCTATAAACTTGTAGAACGTTTTAAGAACTTAATGTACATAACATCCTCTAGGTTCTCCAATATTTCATAATGATGAAACATTTCCTCATATTCCATGCAGCGAAAATTGTTTTAATGTTTTTAACTCTATACATCCAGAATTGATAAGCTTGGAACAAATTTCATTTTATGTGTACTAAGGTAGCTATGCAATTTTTTGTTTTTACCTTCAAAAACTATTTTTCATCTCTAGGACTAATAATGTGGTCGTATAAAAATTTGCTTTGGATCAATGTTTAATACAGTAGAACCTCATTTTTACGTACCCGCGATATACAAATTCCCGCGATTAACGTATTTTTTACATTCACTGTCAATTTCCCTATACTACTAATGCATTCTTTTCCCGCCTTGTGCAAAAGCATTTCCCACTGATTACGTAGAATTAGTGCTGTATTTTGTGGCATACCATCGGAAAATTTAGAGAAAACAATAAATTCTCAAAATGAAAAGCGTGAAGATTAATTATTATTAAGTGTTACTGCATGAGTGTATGGTCACCACAGCTTCGTTCGCCATTGTAAACAACTTACTTTTTTCTTTGTGCCACGTGCTATAGTACACCATACGGCCATGAACCAAACGTATGGTGACATAAACATGAAAATTAATAAGTACTCTTCTTAGCGTTCCCCTTTAATCTTAAATGTATTATGCATGAAAATAATGGTGAAAACTCACATATTAAATACACAAAAGAGCGGATTACTGTTCCATTATTAAAATACGTTTTAAGCAACGTACGAGTTTCCTATAAATATGGCGTCTTCATGCATATTCGGCGATGTTCATTTTAACACATTGAAAAGTCAAATGGCTGCAATGAATATCCAAACAATGCAATGGCAATTTAACTTCTATTCCTCAACGTAAACAATTATATTGATGGTGGTAGCTATCGTTTTATAGTATTATTTCTCAAAAAATCTGAAATTAATAAAACTTTAACACCTAATTAAATACATAGTTCAAAAATCAATTATTGTGTTACAAAATTTCAGCAGACCAAGTGGCTATATCAAGATGCTTCAACATTCTCATCTCTTACACAAGAACAGCAAATTTCATGTTTAACTTTCGGAAATAATGAACGGCGATATTGGATATACGTATTTATAATTTTAATTATGTGAGATAGTGAAGTTCTAGTTAATTTATAAAAACGTAACCGTCTCTGACATATTATTTAGTGTGGTATATATTTTCTTATTGTTTCCCATATAGTGAGATGATAAAAAAAATTTGAACATTTCCCTCATTTTGCGTTTTCCAGGTTTTTACATATATTTTTCCTGGTCCCTTGAAATATGTAAAAATGAGGTTCTACTGTATTACATTAAGATGGTTTAAAATAAACTCGAACAAATTTCATATTAAGGAAATTATAAATTGTTTCAGCCAAAGTTTTAGAGAAAGTTTCGGATTTATAGAATAAATTATAACACATTTGATAGTATGTTTATTAAAAAGAGTAAATTTTTTTTTACTTTCCACCGTTGTTATTTCCACCCCTTGCAGTAATGGTGGGTTACATAAAAATTTATTTGAACCAAATTTTTAGACAATATGTAGAAAGTTAAACAAATATGAATGGATTCGATAATGTACATGATAGGGAAGTTTTATTTATTTTCTTATTCCAAACCCAGGTTTTTCAACCCCCTTGCTGTAATGATTTGTATTATCAAAAACTATTTCAGACAAAATTTTTGGATAAAATTATAAAATTTACAAACCTTTTGAACGGATTTGATGGTGTGCGTATGAAGGGAGTTAAGAATTTTTTGTCTCCCAAGATTTGTTTTTTTCCATTCCTTGCAGTTATGTTTGGTCGTATCCAATATGTATTTAGATAAAAGTTTTTGGTATTTCTCCTTAGAGTTATAATATGTTCAAACAAATGTGATATTCATCATAATATACGAGATAATAGCGATTTTTCTGTTTTTCAAATAACCTTCCCCATCTTTGCTCCTTTGGTCGGATTTTGCCCATTAACGCACTCGATCGAGATTTTCCACCACTAGATTTTATGTATCAGTATGGAAATGATTTGTGAATAATTATGGCAATTATCATGTTCCTAAAAATGTATCAACTTTTGAGTTGAGGATGGCTTTTGGATGTGGCCCATGAAATGAAAAACTATATAAAAAAATTTCTGGAAGTCACACCATGGTAACGGCTACAATAGGTAGTATTTCTTCAAAATCTACCTAAAATGGTAGTATAGTTTAGCATGTTAGTAAACCATTGGCCTTACCAGTTGGTGTGAGTTGTGTATGTATTAGTAGTGTGAATAATTTATTCTCTTCTATATTATTTGCATTGTTATAGAAGCAATAATGCTTACTATTTAATAGCGACAAAATTTTATGTTATTATTTTTAGGATAATTTCATTTTTTAAACAGAAGATTTTGTTGATTTTTACATAGTATTTGTTTAAAAAAAGTTTATAATTCATAAAAATATGAAATTAAAATATTTCTTAATACTTATTACACCAAAATATTCTCATTTTGATTGACACCTGATGTACTTATACAGTAAAATCATTAGTAATAAGCATGTTTAAGACAGAACTACTTAAAAAAAAATCTGCAAATTTTTGTGTTGGAAACATGTGATGTCATTAATTTAAAAACTTAATTATTTATTTGTGATGTTGCTAATGTAAGACATGCAAGATGATTAATTTTTGTAATTTGAGTTAAGTTTTGTCAAATTGTTTATTAATTTAATGGTTTTAGTTAAATTTTGGTGCTAAATGGTGTATTAACTTACATTTTGGTGCAGTATGTTGTATTATCATGCTTTGCAGAGTTATTTTGGTTTTATCGCACTTCACCATATAATTTTTTCCTTGCTAATTGATTATGATTGCTTGTCATTAGCTTTTGTGGAAGATGTTTTATAATTGATAATGTAAATTTTATAAAGCATAATTGAGCAGTTGCATGTATGTACATACAGTATTTTCTGCATTTTTTGCATTTTATATGTCTTTTCTGATATGTTAAATGGAGAGCTGAAAGTGTTGAGGAGTTGTGAACTCTGTTTGCCAGGTGAACGCTCGCTTGTCTCGGAGCTCTGCTCTTGCCAGCAAGGCGACTGGCTATCCCCTCGCGTACGTTGCGGCGAAGCTGGCTTTGGGCTTGTCCCTGCTAACGGTCGAGAACACAGTGACGGGGACCACCAGGGCTTGCTTCGAGCCGAGTCTCGACTACTGCGTCGTGAAGATTCCTCGCTGGGACCTCAGCAAGTTCTCCAGGGTCAGCACAAAGGTCTGTTGTGAGTCCTGAAGCCACTTGCAAAGCCCGTCCCCTCTGGGAGAGCTTATCTTACTGATCCACGGCACACCAATGAGCTCTGCAATGTGTGGTTCAAATAAACTACACATAAAAACTGTATTTAATTAAAATGTTTAACATATGCTATCTATTACTAAATACTGCAGGAAAGATAGATTTGTTTTTATTATAACCATTTAAAAAATTTAATTGGTGTTTGCCACTGATTTCAGCATTTCATTGTTAGGATGCAGTTTATAAAAAAATTGTTTAGAATAGCTAATCTAGATTTTGACCTTAAGTAGTTTAAAGACGGAAATTGTTCATAGAATGAAATATTTTTAATAATTGTGGAATCAGTTGAAGCACAATCTTTTGGTACCCCAGGTTTCTTATTATGTTCTAAAATATTGAATTATTGAGCATTTTGTTACCTTATGTATTTATGTGCCTAACCGTGGGGTTTAAAACCCTAACCTCAACTTGGATTTATTCTACTACTCACGAGTGGCAGTATGTCTTTAATGTCTTTAATCCAATAGGTTCGGAACCTCTTCCACGCGAGATTAGTATTTTTATCAGAATGTCAATGTAGTATTAAAGTGTTTGCGAAATTTGAAAATGTGAAATGTAACCTGCTAGAAAATGGAAAACACTGTACTGCAATAAAAACAGACAGTAATTATAAAACTTTATACAAACTAAAATTGCTGGCAGTGCAGTAATAAACCTGGTTGCTAGGGTCAACATTTGAAATCCACCCGGAAAAAACCTAAGCGCGAGAGGCTCGATTGGTGCAGAGTTACAGAACATATTAAAACTTAGAATGCCAGAGTAAATACACTGTTAGTATTGGGTTTTTATGATGATACAAAGTAGGAATGCAGGCCAGTTAATACATATTTCTTAATACACAGTCTTATAAATAAAGTAGACTCCCAATTATTCTGGTGCGGGTTATACGTGCCATATTTCCATAAACCATAAACACAAAAATTATTTTTTTTTTTTATTTCAGTACGCACACAATGGCAAAAGTGCTTGAGTAGCATCAAATAAAATGCAGTGAATTAGTAATGCAAGGAATTAATAATGTGACAAATCACCAAACAATATTTTGCTCTTTCCTTAAGTTATTTGTTTCCTTAATTGCATATTTATTTCTGATGACGCCCGAGTGTTCAGCCAACGTTTATGTCCCGCCATGCCGGATGTCAGGTGTGTCAGCAGAATCTCTGGAGAGAAAAGCCAGAAGCTTTCAGGGGTAGTTTTTCTCTCACGTACTGGGATGTACTAGTGGCAAATCATGGCAAAACACATTTAGTAAACAACAGAGTTGAGAATTACATTAACAGGTTAAATAATTGTTATAATAATAGAAAACTTTAAGTTCATGCTTTTTTCAATCTTATTATAACTGAAATATGTATTACCGTATTTACTCGCATAATGTCCGCAGTAATTAGGCTACATTTTTGACAAAAAAAATGGGCTGCGGACATTATGAGGTGAAGTCCGAAAAAAAAATTTTCCTCAAAATTTTACGTTTTTTGTAGAGTAAAAAAATTGTTCTCTCATAATTAGTTTACTAGCAGAGCTCTGGTGACTGGCGACCCTCCGCAGCGGACAGCGGACGTAAGAAGGTGACAAGATAATTGGGTGCCGGCGATTAGTGGAAGACGCCACTCATATTTTTTTTCTTCTCTTACTGGCGTGTGCGCTCCTACGTTCAGAAGCCGCAGCCAGCCTACACAAAATAAATGCTTTGCGTGAAAAGGTATTTTTTTAATCTTTCATTGAGATGGCCACTGATGGCACGGGGCAGATGTCTAATATCTGCATTAGCCGGCGCCGGCGAGCCTCCCTCCCTGTCCCTTGCCCACTGTGTGTATAAAAAAACCGTGCGCATGTACCCCCACCACTTCTCCGCTACCTCCCCTACTTTGTGACATAGTGTGAGTTGACGTCTACTGGCTTGTGGTATAGCCCATCCCCTTGCAACTCGCGTGACGTCGCAGGCAGCTGAGCAGTGGAATGCGAGTTTCTGAGTCCAGACGGTTTCACCACGCTACAAAACCCTCTCAGCGACCGCTCCGGAGAAATGAACAACTCAAGGTCAAAGCATTGTTGACAGCGTCGGTAATTTTCCATCCCGTTACTGTGCCTTTCAGGGGTGGCCAAGTTTGCTTTGTCTGGTGCGGACTTTATGCGGATTTAAAAAAATTTCATTTCAAGTATTTAAAAAGAAAGGTGCAGACATTATGCGATGGCGGACATTATGCGATTAAATACGGTATATCGGAAACAATTTGTAATTCAGAAATGTTGGTAGTGCCTATGTATAAATATTATGCCAAAGTCTGATTATGTAAACAATCCGGTAAGTGAATTATTAAATTTAATTTTATGTTGTTTAATCTCAAAATGTTATTCAACATTTATTTATAGAAATGTACTTAAAATGTACTGTAAATTAATTTTAACAAAGTAGTGTCTTTATTAAAATGGTAGTCAGCATGCATACTTACCTGATTGGAATACAAATTATTTTGATTAAGATATTCTCTTATGGGAAAAACGTATTTAACTTGCGCTGTTTGATTAGCGCTTTGTTTTTCGTGAACAAATTAGGGCATACTTTGAGGGGCGTCTGTTCAGTATTTGTCTAAATAGTCAGGATGGTAAAATTTAATGTTATTTTCTTTACAGTGTTTTAACCATGATTTTCGGTTATCCGTGGACTACTTGCCATCATTACCCTGGATAGTCAGGTGTCTACTATACAAACATTTGTAGTTTTGCTTGTTTTCATTTATTGAACCAGCTTTTGCGGTTGGTGAGAGTTAATGGTTCATTGTGGTTTGGTGGTTGTTTTTGGAATTTTTGTGGTACATCTTAACAGCTCGAGGGATAATAATGGTGTTTTAAGAAATTTTAAGTATGAAAAATTAAAAATTGGTGTTAAAACAGATTTATGAGTGTAAGTGAACATGAGATATTTTATTTTAAGGACTCGAGGCAGTCTACATATTGATATGAATTGATAAGGTTAGTCAAAACATTGTTTGGAAATATAGTTCTCTCTGTTTTCAGATAGGTAGCTCAATGAAGAGTGTTGGTGAAGTAATGGCAATCGGTCGGAAGTTTGAAGAAGCATTTCAGAAAGCCCTTCGCATGGTGGATGAAAATGTGTTGGGATTTGATCCATATGCGAAGAAGAGTTCTGAAGAAGAGTTGGAAACCCCAACTGACAAAAGGATGTTTGTGCTGGCAGCTGCGTTGCGCGAAGGTTGCAGCATTGATCGGCTGTACGAGCTGACCAAGATAGACCGTTGGTTCCTGCATAAAATGAAAAATATTATTGACTTTCAGGTAAGCTGCAATTTATCTTATAAAATATTCTTAATATGAGCATTTGCTTTACCACTTAACGTACAATAAATAACTATTTACTCAAATAAACATTGCACAAAATTTTTGAAACAAAACTTGGGACCTAATTAAAAATTTCTAGTAAATTTTTATTCTGTTTTAATGTAATCATTCTAAATTAAGAACCTTTAGGGTTTTCTTAAAAAAAATAATAGCATTCTTGGTACCATTTCTCACATCTGCGAGTTATCTTTTCAGCACTTTATTCTTGCCCTCAAGTGTACTATTATGTTTATGTATCAATATATTCATCAGCATTTTCATGTAAATACTAATACACATCTCTAAAGATATCAGGTAGGAACTATTTTATTTATTGTGTAACTGTTAAAAACATAAGAACCGTGATCCGTGATGTAAGGAATAAAGTCATGAATGTAAAATGGCTACAGATTGCAGCTGTTTGTTTAAAAGATTATAATTATGTGTAATAATTCAGAAACCTACCGAAGAAGCACATGCAATAAATTCTCACTTTTCAAATAATTATTGCAATACCACCATTACTCAAAAACATAGCTTACTTTTTACTCCAGTCACATAAACGACTTTCTATGACAACATACCAAGCTAAACTCACACAATGAAAGTTATTAAAATGCACTGCATACATTAGTTATGTAAAAAACTTTTTTGTATAGTTGAAATGTAATTCAGGGTATAATGATGGTTGTTTGCTACATTTTCATTCAGCATCCTTTATTTATATTGTGTAAAAATAAGTTTTTTAAGGCAGAAATTTTGTTTGTAATTTTAAAATTACTATCTTTTATAAAGGATAAAATTGTATTGCGTTAAATAGAAAGGTTAAAGCTTTATTTACAACATTGTAGGGAGTATTTCTTTTCCTTTTTAAGTAATTCATGGTAAAAACAAAGTTTTCAAATGTCTGCAAAAGTATCAATTAAGGTTTTCTCTTAAATGAAAGGGTAGAAAGTTAAAAAAAAAAAAAAAAAGTAATGATCCTGCAGTATGCATACACTTTAGTAGAAATCACCTGAGTTATTTCGGTTTACATTCTTTAAAGAGTTATGCAAGGTTGCATGTGCGGTGTTGTAACAGCCTGCAGAGCTTGTTTGTAAGCGTCATTGCTGAGTTATGTTTTGATGGTCGCAGATGCAGCTGGAGGAAGTGGACCAGCTCCAGTTGTCGTACGAGCAGCTGCTGCGAGCCAAGCAGCTCGGCTTCTCCGATAAGCAGATAGGCACATTTGTGAAGAGCACTGAACTGTACATACGCAACACCAGGCAGGAGAGCGGTGAGTTTGGCGCTGCTTCACACCGTTCAACCAGGGGCGCAACAACTAAATTTCCAAAGGGGGGGCAATATATCTTTTTATAAAGAATCATCGTTCCTCCCCTATTGAAGCGGGGTCCAGGGGTCCTCCCCCGGGAAAGTTTGTATTTCAAGGTGCTATTTAAGCAGTTTTATTAT